>NC_091981.1:106937566-107005429 GCF_044704955.1 Pristiophorus japonicus
GCAGTGGATTAGTAGAAGCTACCGATTCAACTCCAATATAACCAACCTCATAACTATGTCAGCAGTGAAGGCTAAGAAAAGAAAGTTTGTATTTTACTAATTTTATTTTTTAAAGAGAAAGTTCATGTGCAATGCTCAAAGTACATTGTTTGCAGAAGTCCTAGAATAACACAAGTGCTAAGAACCTAACTTTCGCTGGGGAGAAGATAGAGAGGTAGAACAGTACGAATAAAAGTCCACTGCCTAAACAGCCCATCCCTGTATAATGACAGATTTTCTGAAGATTTAATTCATATTGGTTCCTGAATTTCACAAAGGCCTCATTATATCAAGCCTCTATACAGATATCAAACTAGACTGAAGCAAGGGAACCTTGAAGAATCAGTTTCTTCTTCAAGGTGTTCGCCAAGTACCAACTTCAGCACAGCTAAAGAAACAAATATGGGTTTAGAGGATGAGGAGGACTTGTCGAAAAGGTTCATAAGTCTTTAAGCTGATCATCGAGATCAAGTGAGCTGGTGAAGGTGGATGGAATTTGTCATCACCAACACCTTGTTCCGCCAGAGGGACAAATACAAGGCATCGTGGCAACACCCTCGCTCCGAGCACTGTCACTTGCTCGACTATGTCAGCGTCCGAGCCAGGGATCGCAAGGATGTGTGCATCACCCGCGCCATGACAGGAGCCGATGACTGCTGGATGGACCACCATCTAATCCGATCCATCATCGACATCAACATAGCGCCAAAGTGGAGGGGGCAGCAGAAGCAGTGCCACAAAAAAGTCAATGCTGGAGCACTTAAGGACCCAGCTAAGAGAGCCCTATACAGCCAGCGCCTCACAGCTAACCAGGCGTACCTTGATTACCCCGAGATGCAGAAGGCCCACAGCGCTTGGTCTGCCCTCCAGGCCTCCATAATCAGCGCCTGCAATGAGACGCTCGGTCACTCAACCAGGAAACACTAGGACTGGTTTGATGAGAATGATCAGGAGATCCAAGAGCAAATAGATTGCAAGCGCAGGTCATTTCTGAGCCTTAAACAACGACCCAACACGGGAGCTACAAAGCAGCATTACAGACGGCTCAAGGCGGAGGTCTAACAAAAAACCCGGGACCTAAAAAACAGGTGGTGGATGGAGAAAGCACAGGAGTTACAGCAGTTGGCCGACAGCCATGATGTGCGAGGATTCTTCATCACAGTCAAGGCCATCTATGGGCCAAACACCCAAGACCCCACCCCACTGCTGGCCAAGAACAGGGAAACACTCATCAAGGACACCAAGGCAGTCAGGGCCCGCTGGAAGGAGCACTTCAAAGATTTCCTCAATCGAGGCTCTGCCTTTGACTCGAGTGTTCTCGACTCCATCCCGCAGCATGCTACCCGCCACCACCTCAGTAAGACCCAACACTGCACGTGGTAGAAAAAGGCATAAGACAGCTTAAAAACAAGGCTATGGGTGCGGATGGAATCCCTGCTGAGGCACTGAAATATGGCGGAGAGGCACTGCTGGCGCGAATACACAGCCTCATCTCTCTCATCTGGAGGGAGGAGATCATCCCAGGGGATCTCAGAGATGCAGTAATCGTGACCATCTTTAAAACAGGGGACAAGTCCGACTGCGGCAACTACAGAGGAGTCTCCCTGCTATCAGCCACTGGGAAAGTCGTCGCTAGAGTCCTCCTCAACCGTCTTCTTCCCGTGGCCAAGGAACTCCTCCCGGAGTCACAATGCGGATTTCGTCCCCTGTGGGGCACAATGGACATGTTTTTGCAGCGCGACAGCGACAGGAAAAGTGCAGGGAACAGCACCAGTCCTTATACATGGCCTTCTTCGACCTCACAAAGGCCTTTGACACTGTTAACCACGAGGGTCTATGGAGCGTCCTCCTCTGTTTCGGTTGCCCCCAAAAGTTCGTCACCATCCTCCGCCTGCTCCACGACGACATGCAGGCCATGATCCTTACCAACAGATCCATCACAGACCCAATCCACGCCCAGACCGGGGTCAAACAGGGCTGCGTCATCGCCCCAACCCTCTTCTCATTCTTTCTCGCCGCCATGCTCCACCTCAAAGTCAACAAGCTCTCCGCTGGAGTGGAACTAAACTACAGAACCAGTGGGAACCTGTTCAACCTGCGCCGTCTCCAGGCCAGGTCCAAGACCACCACAACCTCTGTCGCCGAGCTACAGTACGTGGACGACACCTGCGTCTGTGCACATACAGAGGCTGAACTCCAGGACATAGGAACATAAGAACTAGGAACAGGAGTAGGCCCTCGAGTCTGCTCCGCCATTCAATAAGATCATGGCTGATCTAATCATGGACTCAACTCCACTTCCCCGCCCGCTCCTCATAACCCCTTATCGTTTAAGAAACTGTCTATTTCTGTCTTATTAAATTTATTCAATGTCCCAGCTTCCACAGCTCTCTGAGGCAGTGAATTCCACAGATTTACAACCCTCAGAGAAGAAATTTCTCCTCATTTCTGTTTTAAATGGGCGGCCCCTTATTCTAAGATCATGCCCTCTAGTTCTAGTCTCCCCCATCAATGGAACCATCCTCTCTTGTCAAGCCCCCTCATAATCTTATATGTTTGATAAGATCACCTCTCATTCTTCTGAATTCCAATGAGTAGGGGCCCAACCTACTCAACCTTTCCTCATAAGTCAACCCCCTCATCTCCAGAATCAACCTAGTGAACCTTCTCTGAACTGCCTCCAAAGCAAGTATATCCTTTTGTAAATATGGAAACCAAAACTGCAAACAGTATTCCAGGTGTGGCCTCACCAATACCCTGTAAACTGTAGCAAGACTTCCCTGCTTTTATACTCCATCCCCTTTGCAATAAAGGCCAAGATACCATTGGCCTTCCTGATCACTTGCTGTACCTGCATACTTTCCTTTTGCGTTTCATGCACAAGTACTCCCAGGTCCTGCTGTACTGCAGCACTTTGCAATCTTTCTCCATTTAAATAATAACTTGCTCTTTGATTTTTTTCTGCCAAAGTGCATGACTTCACATTTTCCAACATTATACATAGTCGACGTACGAAAGCATGATCCTTATGCTAAACATCCGTAAGACAAAGGTCTGCCACCAGCCTGTCCTCGCCGCACAGCATTCCCCCCCAGTCATCAAGATCTACAGCGTGGCCCTGGACACCGTGGACCACTTCCCATATCTCGGGAGCCTCCTATCAACAAGAGCAGGCATCGACGACAAGATCCAACATCCAGTGCGCCAGTGCAGCCTTCGGCCGCCTGAGGAAAAGTGTGTTTGAAGACCAGGCCCTCAAAACTGCCACCAAGCTCATGGTCTACAGGGCCATAGTAATACCCGTCCTCCTGTATGGCTCAGAGACATGGACAGTGTACAGTAGATGCCTTAAGTCGCTGTTGAACCAACGATGTCTCCGCAAGATCCTACAAATTCCCTGGGAGAACAGGCGCACCAACATCAGTGTCCTCGTTCACATTAACATCCCCAGCAGTGAAGCACTGACCACACTCGATCAGCTCTGCTGAGCAGGCCACATAGTTCGCATGCCAGACACAAGACTCCCAAAGCAAATGCTCAACACGGAGCACCTTCACGGAAACGAGTCAAAGGTGGGCATCGGAAACCCTCAAGGACACCCTCAAAGCCTCCCTGATAAAGTGCGACATCCCCACTGACACCGGGGAGTCCCTGGCCAGAGACCACCCTAAGTGGAGAAAGTGCATCCAGGAGGGCGCTGAGCATCTCGAGTCTCAACGCCGCGAGCATGCAGAAATCAAGTGCAGGCAGCGGAAAGAACGTGCGGCAAACCTGTCCCACCCACCCTTTCCCTCAACGACTATTTGTCCCACATGTGATAGAGTCTGTGGCTCTCGTATTGGACTGTACAGCCACCAAAGAACTCACTCCAGGAGTGGAAGCAAGTCTTCCTCAATTCCGAGAGACTGCCTATGGTGATGATGGATTTTGCTGGTGAAACTAACTTTTTTTAGACCACAATGAAGACATTTATGATTAGTGTAATGTATTATCACATGGTTTGGTATGAGCATGCTCAGTTCGCACTGGCCTAATAAAACAAGCACTTGGACTAGCATGTCTCTGTCCTTCATTTGTTTTACCCACGTATATTACATTTTAGCGACGAGGATGGGATCCCAAAGCCATTTGTAGGGTTCATGGAAGAACACAGTGTTCAACCTTCAAATGGACAAGTATAAGGTGAATTTGTGACACCTAACCTGAAGTTTTGTGATGTTTTACCATTAATGCTCATGCAGAATAGTCTGTGCTTTACCTTCATGTATATGTATATCATTCATCAGAAGCCTTGTCATGTATGACCAAGCTCGTGATCCATTCAGTTCCTGCATTGAGCGGATGGTGATCTTTTTTTTAAGGGCCAATAACATTTTTGAGACCGAAGATGAGAATGTCAAGATTAAAATAAAGTAATTCGTGAACGGAAAAAAGCAATTTTTTATATTAGCTATCGGGCCCGATGTGTACAAAACACTGACAAACCTACTCGCGCCAGGGAAAGCAAAGGATGCATCATTTGAAGACATGGTTGAGAAACCAGAGGATCATTTCAACCAAAAGCTGTTAGAAATAGCAGAGAGCTATCAGTTTGATACCAGAAACCAAAAACAAAGTGAAATCATCAGTGGGTAAATTGTAGCTCCTACGAACCTGTCTTTTTGTTGTAACTTCGGCACATTTTTGAATTGTGCGCGTGAGATAAGTTTGTGGATAAGCACACACAGTTCAAATTAATTAATACTCCAAACCTAACATTTGACATAACATGCAAAATTGCCCCATCTATGGAGATGGCGTCTTTAGAATGCTAGGGAGCTCCATCCAACTCAAGTGACTAGTGCAGCTGAGGTCTAAGAAAGAAGGAAGAAAGAAAGAAAGACTTGAAATTTATACAGCATTTCACGTCCACTGGATGTCTCAAGGTGCTTTACAGTCAATGAAGTACTTTTGGAGTGTAGTGTTGTAATTTTAGGAAACGTGGCAGCCAATCTGCACACAGCAAGCTTCCACAAACAGCAATAGATAAGAACATATAATTTGATTTGTTATGTTGATTGTTATGTTGATAAATATTGGGCAGGACATCAGGGATAACTCCCTGCTCTTCTTCGAAATAGTGTCATAGGATCTTTTATGTCCATCTGAGAACACAAACGGGGCCTCGGTTTAATGTCTCATCCAAAAGACAGCACCTCCGACAGTGCAGCACTCCCTCAGCACTGCACTGGAGTGTCAGCCTAGATTTTTGTGCTCAAGTCTCTGGAATTGAACTTGAGCCCACAACCTTCTGACTCGGAGATGAGAGTGCTACCCACTGAGCCACTGGCTGACACACAAAGGCACGTTGGTGAGAGCAGTTCAGTGAATTGTGATCACTGCAATGGAAATCACTTGCTACTGTCCTGCCAATACAGAAATGCGAAGTGGTTTCACTGCCAGAAGCAAGGCCATATTTCAGCAGTTTGCAGAGCTACATCTAAAGCAGAAAGTAAGAACCATTCTAGTGGCAATGCAAAGCAGAAAAAACAAAAGGGTTTACAATATTGAAGTGAACACACTTGATGTTGAAGAATTTGGCATCTACAGTATCTATGCCACTAGCGGCAACGCTAGCAGTCGCGGGAACGATTTCCATACAAAACTTTTAATCAACGAACAATATATTGATGTGCATCAACACAGCGGCGGACTGCTCGATCATGAGTAAGGACACATCTGAGAGTAAGTTTAATTAAGTTCCACTTACAAAGAGTACCATAGACTTAAAAACCTACTCCACAGAGAAATCCTAGAGACATGTGAACAAATGGAATGTACAGTTCAACACAATGGCCAGTCAGTAAAGCTGCCTGTTAGTGTAGCGAGCTACAACAACAGGCCAACTCTCATGGGCAAAGATTGGTTGAGAAAGTTAAAACTAGATGGAAAAACATTTTCAGTGCAGATGCTTCAAGGAAGTGACTAGAAACAATGCTGAACAAGTATGAAAGCATGTTCACAGACAGTTATGAGGGCATCACTGGGTATGACACGCATGTCCACATCAAGTCCTACGCGAAGTCTGTCTATCTGTTGAAAAGTCAGGTGGAGGAAGAGCCAGCGAAGCTCAGAGAGTACAGAATTCTAGTAAAACTGACAAAAGTGAATGGGCTACCCCGATTGTGGAAGTTCCCTAAGCAGACAAAACTGTACATTTGTGCGGTGAGTACAAAGTTACCATCATCCAAGCAGTTGACGATGAGCAGTACCCAATGCCTACATCGCAAGATTTGTATGCAGCATTCTTTGGGTCAAAGGTTTTCTCCAAGCTTGACCTGTTGCATACTTATTCTCAGCTGAATGTTGACAAAGAGAGTCAACACTCAAGGGACTGTACTCATACACCAAGCTGCTGTATGGTGTTAAGTCCCCCACCAAAATCTTCCAGGCTACGATGGATAAGATTTTGCAAAGAGTTCCAAATTGCTTATACAATCAAGATGATGTGCTGATCGCAGGAAGCAGCAAGGAAGAAAATCTAGAAATGTGAGAGATATAATGCTTCAAAGGTTCAATACCCACAAAGTCAAATTGAAAAGGAGCAAAGGTGAATTTGTACAGCTCGAACCAAAGTACTTTGGTCTGAAAGTTGATGCAAATGGCTTACAACCAGTGAAGGAAAAGGTTGATGCTGTCATCAATGCTCTAAAGCCATAGAATGTGTCTGAATTAAGATCTTCCTTGGAATGGTCCAGTACTGCGCACGTTTCTTATCTGAGTTAGCGACCATTGCACGAGCTTCTCAAGAAGGATATCCAGTGGAAGTGGACAAAAGCGCAACAGGAAGCTTACGATGCTTGTAAGAGAAGTCTCTCTAGTGATGCTCTACTTGTGCACTATAACACAGAGCGTGAGTTTAGGTTAGCGTGTGATAGCTCCCATACCATAGCTGGAAGTGTCATAAGCCACGTAATGGATGATGGCCCCGAGAAACCAATCGCATTCACATTGTGAACCCTCACAAAGAGCGAAAGAAACTACGTGCAAATTGAAAAGGAAGTACTCGCCATAGTGTTTGGAATCAAAAAATTCCAACAGTTCCTGATGGGCAGAAAGTTTACTCTGATAATCGATTACAAACCACTCCCAGCAATATTGGGGCCCAAATCTGCAATGGCCGCATCAAAAATGCAACGTTGGGCAGTGTTGCTATCACAATAGGACTACGCGATTGAATATCACACTTCAAAGCAAAACACAATCGCAGATGCCTTGTCCAGGACTCGTGTGTTGGAGTGAAGGTGCTATTTTCATGCTAGGTTCAATTGACAAAGACTTTTCTGTGAATGCAAGTGATTACAGATGAGATTCAAAAAGACTGAAAAGCGTATATGAAAACACCTTGAATGGATGGGCTGATCAATGTATGGACACAGAATTGAAACCATTCCATAACTGTCGTACTGAATTGCCTTGTGAGCAAGATTGTATCAAGTGGGGAAACAGAAGTACCTACTTCTTTGAGAGATAGAATTCAGGCCGAACTTCATATTGAACATCCACGGATCATCAGTATGGAATAAATTGCAAGAAGCTTAGTTTACTGGCCTGGATTGGACAGTAATCTTAAATCACTTGTCAGCAAATGCAGCATTTGCTAAAATTGCAGAAACCTCACTAAAACCCTGGTCATGGCCAAGTAGACCTTTTCAGAGAGCACATGTAAACTTCTGTGAGAAAGTAAATGATTATTTCCTGGTACTTAGATAGTCACGCAAAGTGGATTGAAGTGAAACACATGGCTTTAAGTATTACAACTGAATGTACCATAGATGAGTTGAGGTCTATCTTTGCTTGTCATGGCTTGCCTGCAGAGTTTGTTTCTGACAATGGCCCTCAGTTCCATTCTGTTCTATTCCAAGAATTCATAAAACGGAACGGTACCAAACACACTCTCGTTCCACCATATCATCCAGCTTCAAACGAAGCAGCCAAAAGGTCAGTCAGAATAGTGAAAGAAGCTCTCAAAAAGCAAGTGTTGCAATGTTGTTCAGGACTCAGCATGAGGCAACGTTTGGCAAATTTCTTGCTGATGTACAGAACTACTCCACACACTACAAATGGACATATCCCAGCAGAACTCTTGATGAAGAGGAGATTGAGAACACAACTGAGTCTTGTTCAACTGAATTTGGTCTCAAGAGTGGAACAGAAAAAGTTGAGTCAGAAACATTATTATGACACCAATCAGAAAGGACGACGAGTGTGTTCGTGTTCTCAGTCCCCCTGGCATGTCGTCTTTACACAAGTGGGATGTAGGAACTATAGTAGAGGTTGGTGGAACCAAGAAATATTTGGTTGAAATTGGTGACAAAATGCGAAGTGTTCATGTAGATCAAATGATTTCTGCTAAAGATGAACCAAGACATGATCGTAAACCACTTGATCATGAACACGTCATGAGTTTGATTCAGTTCAAATTTCAGTAACTGAAGTGCCAGCTTCAAACAAGTCTGAGATAGAAACAGGATCATCTTTTACTTCGGAACCAAAACAAAACTGCCCGAAATTTGGTTCAACACTAAAACCTTCTGTAAGGAGATCAGGAATGCTCCGCAAACCGGTTATTAAACTGGATTTGTAGTTCATTCAAAAGAAAAAAGCCAGGAGTTTTTGTTATGTGACACATATAATGCTGGGAAAGGTGGGACCAGAGTTTTGTTGTATCTGAGAGAGGAATACATACATTTTTTTTTAAAAAGGGGGAAAGCAGTGTAATGTTTAGTACGAGCATGCTCAGTTCGCTCTGGCCTAATAAAGCAAGCACAAGGACAAGCAGCTCATCATGTTTCTGTCCTTCATTTGTTCGACCCAAGTATATTACAGTTAACAATTACAGGAAAGGCCATTTTATGTTTGATACAGATTTTGAATCCTGGTCTAAAAAATAATTAATTTTAGTACGGTAGAAAGAATTAGCTTAAAAAATGAAAAGTACTCAGGGCATTGGCTGAAATAAACACTGATCCAATTGTGGAGAGACTTTGGGGGCAATATTGCCCCTTTTTATAGCCCCGTTAGTGCCTTCAGGGGGAGGCACTAATGGGGTGCAATGACTTGGATGAAGGGACCGAGTGTAATGTTGCCAAGCTTGCTGATGATACAAAGATGGGTGGGAAAACAAATTGTGAGGAGGATACAACAAATCTGCAAAGGGATATAGAGAGGCTAAGTGAGTGGGCAAAAATTTGGCAGATGGACTATAATGTGGGAAAATGTGAGGTTATCCATTTTGGCAGAAAAAATAGAAAAACAAATTATAATTTAAATGGAGACAAACTGTAAAGTGCTGCAGTACAGAGAGACCTGGGGGTCCTTGTGCATGAAACACAAAAAGTGAGTATGCAGGTACAGTAAGTAATCAGGAAGGCAAATAGAATGTTGGCCTGTATTGCAAGGGGGATAACGTATAAAGGCAGAGAAGTCCTGCTACAACTGTACAGAGTATTGGTGAGGCCACACCTGGAGTACTGCGTACAGTTTTGGTCTCCGTATTTAAGGAAAGATATACTTGCATTGGAGACTGTTCAGAGAAGGTTCACTAGGTTGATTCCGGAGATGAGGGGGTTGACTTATGAAGATAGGTTGAGTAGGTTGGGCCTATACTCATTGGAGTTCAGAGGAATGAGAGTGATCTTATCAAAACATATAAGATAATGAGGGGATTCGACAAGGTGGATGCAGAGAGGATATTTTCACTCACTGGGGAAACTAAAACTAGGAGACATAGTCTCCAAATAAGAGGCCGCCCATTTAAAACTGAGATGAGGAGGAATTTCTTCCCTCAGAGGGTTGTAAATCAATAGAATTCTCTGCCCCAGAAAACAGTGGAGGCTGGGTCATTGAATATATTTAAGGTGGAGATAGACAGATTTTTTGAGCGATAAGGGAGTAAAGGGTTATGGGGAACGGGCAGGGAAATGGAGCTGAGTCCATGATCAGATCAGCCATGATCTTATTAAATGGCGGAGCAGGCTCAAGGGGCCAAATGGCCTACTTCTGCTCTTATTTCTTTTGTTCTTTCACTCGGGGGAGGAGGGAGTTACCGCCTCCTGGGAAATTGCACTGGAGTTTTGGGTGGCGCTGTCCCAGCAATTGAATCAAACACAATTAGCGCCCTGGGCCGACACACAACCAGCGATGATGTTATCTCCACGCACATTGACCCCTCACTGCCCTGCGCCGACCCCTTAATGCCCTGCAGGGGAAATTGCCCTGCAGGCCGGGAGGCTGGCGCAGGGAAATATCAACGCCAGGCGAGTCACCAAGCTGGCAGACATCCGGTGCCAGGGAGCCCCTTAAAGTGGAGGCCTTTAGCGCCCCGGGCCACCATCTTTATTTGTCGGCCGACTCTTGGATCGGCCCAACAATGGCGGCCCTCTCATCAAGCGGGCCGCCATTGTGCAGCCGGGCACTACGTTTTGGGTGCTGGGCTGCTGGCCCGGTCGATTGCATCCCTGGTGGCCCAGTCGCGATCACCAAAGGGCCATGCAACGTGGAGCATCCGCATAGCGCTGGCCTGCTCCACGCGGCACTGAGTCAGCACCCCGCGAAGCAGGCCATTGTTATGCGGATGCTCCACACAGCGCAGACACACTACAACGCCCCTCCCCTTCCACCACACTACTGCCTTGAGAGCACCGGGTCAAGGCACCCAGCTTCCTTTGAGGGGCGTATGGCCCAATTCCGCGTCGGGGGCGGGACCTCCAGGCTGGTCACAAGAAGTCCTGGCCCCGGAAGGTTACCGCCCCAATTAGGGCTAAGGGCAATTTCTAGCCTTTTGTTCTTTCTCAAGATAAAACTAACAGTGTAATAACGATGCAGATTGTGTCAGAAATATAAATTGAAGAGGTTACATTGAGGGCACTCATTTAAGGAATAGGAAGACAAATTTCTACTTGTTTAAAATTTATATATACAAATAAATAGTACAAAAGGGCTGACCTGTACAGGTCTCTTCCTACATCATCTTCATTTCGTGCATAGCCTTCATCCTGGTCAGTAAAGCTGAAGCCAGTGCCAACCTAGTTTCCAAGAATAATGAAATGTTACCTCTGCAAGACTTACACTGTAGTAAAATGACACCACATACACCACTTTACTTGACGAAAATTAATTCTAAAAGGTCTTATTTTTGTAGAAGTTGAATGGCCATTGCCAATACATAGTATTACATGATATTTACAGCATAAAAACAAGCCTGTGGCGATGCTTATCCTCCACATGAGCCATCTCCCACTTTACTTCATTTCACCCCCATCACCATATTCTTCTATTCCTTTCTCCCTCATGTACTTATCTAACTTCTTCTTAAATGCATCTATGCTATTCACCTCAACTACTCCATGTGGTAGCGAGTTCCACATTCGAACCACTCTCTGAATAAAGAGACATTGCTCATGGAATTGATTATACTACATTTATGGTAAAGCATCCATAATTTTGTGTTTGTGTCTATATCCTGTTGTCAATTTTTCCCATTATCAATTCCAATGCACACATTTATAATGGAAACTGCTTTTGTAAACTTGTCACATTTTAGTTACAATCTCCATCTGTGCGGGCACTGTAGCACCTCAGTTTTGCATCTCCCCGGTCCTCAGCCTGTACTGCAGAGAAACTCCTATGCTTTAACCAACTCTGCTTCTCTGCTTTCCAAATTGCTGTAAATGTTGCTAATTGGTCTCGACTACCCATGTGCAATGTCACAGGAGATCAACTCATGTATTTATTTCCTTTAATAGAATCATAGAATGGTTACAGCAAAGAAGGAGGCCATTCGGCTCATCGAGTCCATGCCAGCTCTCCGCAAGAGCACTTCAGCTAGTCCCACTTCCTCATCCTTTCCCTGTAGCCCTGCAATTTTTTTTTCCTTCAGGTACTTATCTAATTCCCTTTTGAAAGCCACGGTTAAGTCAGCCTCCACCACCCTTTCAGACAGTGCATTCCATGTCCGAACTATTCGCTGCAGGAAATAGGTTTTCCTCATGTCACCTTTGGTTCTTTTGCCAAACACCTTAAATCTGTATCCTCTGGTTCTCAACCGTTCCACCAATGGGAACAGTTTTTCTCTATTGATTCTGTCAAGACCCACCATCATTTTGAACACCTCAATCAAATTTCCTCTCAATCTTCTCTGCTCTAAGGAGAACAACCCCAGCTTTTCCAGTCTATCCACGTAACTGAAATCCATCATCCCTGGAACCATTCTCGTAAATCTTTTCTGCATCTTCTCTGAGGCCTTCACAGCCTTCCTAAAGTGCGGTGCCCAGAATTGGACACAATACTCCAGTTGAGGCTGAACCAGTGTTTTATAAAGGTTCATCATAACTTCTTTGCTTTTGTACTCTATGCCTCTATTTATGAAGCCTAGGATCCCATATGCTTTTTTAACTGTTTTCTCAACTTGCCCTGCCACCTTCAACAATTTGTGCACATATACCCCCAGGTTTCTCTGTTCATGCACCTATTTTAGAATTGTACTCCTTAGTTTATATTGCCTCTCCTTGTTCTTCCTACGAAAATGTATCACTTTGCACTTTTCTGCATTATATTTCATCTGCCACATGTCCGCCCATTCCACCAGCCTGTTACGCCCGCTTTAAGTCTATCATTATCCTCCTGACTGTTCACTGTACTTCCAAGTTATGAGCCATCTGAAACTGTTGAAATTATGCCCTGTACACCCAAGTCCAAGTCATTAATATATATCAAGAAAAGCAGTGGTCCTACCGACCCCTGGGGAACACCACTGTATACCTTCCTCCAGTCCAAAGAACAACTGTTCACCACTACTTTGTTTCCTGTCGTATTCATGCTGCCACTGCCCCTTTTATTCCATGAGCATCAACTTTGCTGGCAAGCCTATTATGTGGCACTTTATCAAACGCCTTTTGAAAATCCATGTACACCACGTCAACCGCATTGCCCTGTCTGTTGGTTAAACACGATTTTCCTTTAACAAATCTGTGCTGGCTTTCCTTAATTAATCCATACTTGTCCAAGTGACTGTTAATTTTGTTCCAGATCATCATTTCTAAAAGCTTCCCCATTACCAAGGTTAAACTGACTGGTCTGTAGTTGCTGGGTTTATCCTTGCACCCTTTTTTGAACAAGGGTGTAACATTTGCAATTCTCCAGTCCTCTGGCACCGTCCCTGTATCGAAGAAGGATTGGAAGATTATGGCCAGTACCTCTGTAAATTCCACCTTAACTTCGTTCAGCATCCCATCCAGTTCTTGTGACTTATCTACTTTAAGTACAGCCAACCTTTCTAGTACCTCCTCTATCAATTTTTATTCCATCCAGTATCTCCACTACCTCCTCTTTCACTATGACTTGGGCAGCATCTACTTCCTTGGTGAAGACAGATGCAAAGTACTCATTTAGTACCTCAGCCATGCCCTCTGCCTCCATGCGTAGGTCTCCTTTTTGGTCCCAAATCAATTCCACCCCTCCTCTTACTATCCATTTACTATTTATAAGCCTATAGAAGACTTTTGAATTCCCTTTTATGTTAACTGCCAATCTACTCTTATACTCTCTCTTTGCCCTTCTTATTTTCTTTTTCACTTTCCCTCTGAACGTTCTATATTCAGTCTGATTCTCATTTGTATTCTCAACCTGACATCTGTAATATTTTTTAATTCATTGATGGGATGTGGGTGTCGCTGGCGAGGCCAGCATTTATTGCCCATCAGTAATTGCCCTTGACTGAGTCGCTTGCTAGACCATGTCAGAGGGTCAACAGTCAACCACATTGCTTTGGCTCTGGAGCCACATATAGGCCAGGCCGGGTAGAAAAATAGAAACATAGAAAATAGGTGCAGGAGTAGGCCATTTGGCCCTTCGAGCCTGCACCACCATTCAATATGATGATAGCTGATCATGCAACTTTAGTACCCTATTCCTGCTTTCTCTCCATATCCCTTGATCCCTTTCGCCGTAAGGGCCACATCTAACTCCCTCTTGAATATATCTAACGAACTGGCCTCAACAACTTTCTGTGGTCGAGAATTCCACAGGTGCACAATTCTCTGAGTGAAGAAGTTTTCCCTCATCTCGGTCCTAAATGGCTTACCCCTTATCCTTAAGACTGTGACCCCTGGTTCTGGACTTCCCCAACATCGGGAACATTCTTCCTGCATCTAACCTGTCCAATCCAGTCAGAATTTTATATGTTTCTATGAGATCCCCTCTCATTCTTCTAAATTCCAGTGAATATAAGCCTAATCGATCTAATCTTTCTTCATATGTTATTCCTGCCATCCCGGGAATCAATCTGGTGAACCTTCGCTGCACCCTCTCAATAGCAAGAATGTCCTTCCTCAGATTAGGAGACCAAAACTGTACACAATATTCAAGGTGTGGCCTCACCAAGACCCTGTACAACTGCAGCAAGACCTCCCTGCTCCTACACTCAAATCCTCTCGCTATGAAGGCCAACATGCCATTTGCCTTCTTCACCACCTGCTGTACCTGCATGACAACTTTCAATGACTGATGTACCATGACGCCCAGGTCTCGTTGCACCTCCCCTTTTCCTAATCTGTCACTATTCAGATAATATTCCGCCTTCCTGTTTTTGCCACCAAAGTGGATAACCTCACATTTATCTACATTATACTGCATCTGCCATGCATTTACCCACTCACCTAACCTGTCCAAGTCACCTTGCAGCCTCTTAGCGTCCTCCTCACAGCTCACACTGCCACCCAGCTTAGTGTCATCTGCAAACTTGGAGATATTACATTCAATTCCTTTGTTTAAATCATTAATGTATATTGTAAATAGCTGGGGTCCCAGCACTGAACCTTGCACTACCCCACTAGTCACTTCTTGCCATTCTGACAAGGACCCGTTTATTCCTACTCTTTGCTTCCTGTCTACCAACCAGTTCTCTATCCACGTCAGTACATTACCCCCAATACCATGTGCTTTAATTTTGCACACTAATCTCTTGTGTGGGTCCTTGTCAAAAGCCTTTTGAAAGTCCAAATACACCACATCCACTGGTTCTTCCTTGTCCACTCTACTAGTTACATTCTCAAAAAATTCTAGAAGATTTTTCAAGCATGATTTTCCTTTCATAAATGCGTGCTGACTTATATCGATCCTGTCACTGCTTTCCAAATGCGCTGCAATTACATTTTTAATAATTGATTCCAACTTTTTCCCTACCACCGATGTCAGACTAACCAGTCTATAATTCCGTGTTTTCTTTCTCCTTTTTTAAAAAGTGGGGTTACATTAGCTACCCTCCAATCCATAGGAACTGATCCAGAGTGTACAGAATGTTGGAAAATGACCACTAATGCATCCACTATTTCAAAGGCCACTTCCTTAAGTACTCTGGGATGCAGACTATCAGGTCCTGGAGACTTATCGGCACTCAATCCCATCAATTTCCCGAACACAATTTCCTGACTAATAAGCCTCTTTCTCGCGAGACCCTTCGTCCCCTAGTATTTCCAGAAGGTTATTTGTGTCTTAGGGTAAGGACAGCAGATTTCCTTCCCTAAAGGACATTAGTGAACTTGATGGGTGTTTACGACAATCCAGTAGTTACATGGCCACCATTAATGATGCTAGTATTTTATTCCAGATTTATTTAATTAACTAAAATTAAATTCTCCAGCTACCGTGGTGCAATTTTAACTCACGTCTCTGGATCATTAGTCCAGGCCTCTGCGTTACTAGTCCAGTAACATGACTACTATGCTACCGTACCCCTTATTCCGCGCTCTTTTTCTGCTTCATTGTACTCTCTATCTCTTTTGTCATCCAGGGAGCTCTGACTTTGGTTGCCACATCTTTCCTCCTTGTGGGAATGTACCTTGACTGTACCCGAACCATCTCCTCTTCAAAGGCAGCTCATTTTCTGCTGCATTTCCTGCTATTCTATTGCTTGCTTGCCTGCAGTACATATATGCATCTAATTTTACAACAAAGAAGAAACGTTGAAGCTTCCCTTCCCAATTTATATTCTAATTATGATCTTGGTAACACATTTTTGAAGGGTCTTTTTGTAGCCCAAGGGACATCAGCTGCTCCATGATGTTACTTTGGGATTTAGTGTCATACCATGAACCAGCGACAGGCAAGATCCTTGGGTCACATTGCTTCCACAGACCAATCGCAGTGCAACTTATAGCTGCAGAGAGGAATTGCTGCACCAGCACACTATGTAATTCAGCATTATTCATTGTACAGGTACTGTAATTTCGCACCAAATTTATACCATGGCAGACTAAATACGGATACAAAAATCATAGTTAAATCTAACTCCATATCAGCTACATCATCTCTACTGAAGCTCACCCAAGAAGATAGTCTGGCATACAGTAATATTCTGTTGTCTCTGATCTAATAATGTCTCAGAATCCAAAATGTATGAGATGTAGATTAGAGTTCTCTTACTTTAACTGATACAATTGTCTCTTTGAGCCAGTAGATGGCACATTGGCAGACACAAATACTTTGGCAGCTAGATTATTCACGCACATCTGGTGCTCCGGCTTCCTCCACCAAGCACACATTTTATACGTGTTCCAGATGTGCTTGTGGAGTGTTGATCCGAATCTCAAATAAAGTCACAGAACATTTCTTAATGCAGTTAGTATAAACTGACCAGTCCGAGTGAAGAATGGCAAGTATTATCACAGCGCTTGCACTGGAAACAAGTGTGCTGAGGGATTTAGAATTACTGGAGCGAGGGAATTAGAATGATTATAGAAAGCACTCTATACCAGATTCATTACAGAAAAGATAAATTGGAATTTGATTTCCATTATTTAATTACCACTACGGTGGGCAAATTACAAATGCTAAGGCCCACAAATGGTCATAAATTGTGTTTTTAAGCAGCCCTGTGACAATTCTAATAGCTGTATATAGTGTTTAGCATATTCCATTTTGTAAGGAGGCCATAAACTCATGAAACCATATTTTGACCTCCTTTTCCAGCACAGAGATAGCCTGAGATTGTACTAACATTTATTTTTACATTAAATTCTGTATTACAAGGGGAATGTCTCCCTTTGACAATTTTGATCGAAATGAACAGTTTTTTACAATTACCACAAAGTGCAAAATACCAAACCTCCATGTCACTGGAAAAGGCAGGGGGAAGGGACAGGGGGGTGGTTACACAGTCATCAGTTTGCATATCATTTTATTCACAATCTTCATTTGAATACATCAGAGTTCAAATTTAGACAGCTATGTCTACATAGCATAGCAAGCCTATAGCTCAATAGAACTGGGTAAGATGGCTGAGGGTGGGGGAAGAGGTTTAGGGAGGAGGCAGTGCGGGAGAATAAAACAGGAAGCATTAGGGAAAGCAGAACAACAATGCAGCAGTCAACCAACAACCATGGGATCAAGGGCCCAAGTTTCCCTAATAAAAAATAATGGTGCTCACTTACCTGGACGCCCGTTTTTATTTGGCCCCTCAGCGCTGAAAATAAAAAACCTAAGTTTTCTTCCACCCATGCGCACCTTCTGGCGCCGTGCTACCCGAGCTGATCTCGCAGGGCGGTACTTCCAGTGTGCGCCGGAACCGCACAACGCATGCGCTCAAAAGAAAATGGGCAACTAATTAGGCAAAAAAAATATCTGCATGGAGGACCTTCGTGAGGGCTAGCAGCGGCTGTAGTCGACGTCCTGGAGAATCGGGAGAAGGCTGCATTGGATGGTTAAAGAAGACGACTCCGATTTGTCTGATACTTTTTCAATCCTGGTAATTGTAAAAGGTTTCCCTGCACTTTGTGGAAGATTTTGGGGAGGGAGAAGATCACAGGAAAAAGGTAAAGATTTTTTCTTTCATTGCAAGCTGACATTTATCATCGCAGGTGCAGTATTAATGGTAAGTTTACATTTATTGCTATTTTTATACTTGCCTATAGTTATTGTTTGCTTTTTAAATTCCCTAAAAGTTTATTTATAAGAGACAGGGAGTCCCTAAGATCAGAGATAGGAGCGGGCCAGCGCGAATTTTCTAACTGCAGGCAAGGGTTTTTCCTACGGTGCTTCTAGGGTCTGTGCACCGGTTTTAAAAATTTCATTGGTGGGGAAAGTTTGCCTTATGCACAGAAATGGCGCGCAACCTTCTTTTACAGGTACATGTTTGGCGCCATACATTCTGGCGCTGGTAGTAGACGCCAGCACCCCAATACTGGGGAATCTTTGAACTGGGCTTCAGCGCCAAAAAACGGCACCCAGTGCTGGGCAAACTTGGGCCCAAGAACTCTACTGTTCTGAAGTCCAGATCAAAGAATCTTTACCTTACAGAGTATATCCTCTTAGTAAAGTTCATGAATGTTTTTATGAAGCTTGCTCAATATTGGATGATACCAAGTGATCTCCATGAGTATTGCTCACAGGCAGTCTGAGGGCCAGTGCAATACTGTAATAAATAACCATTAACCCGGCCTGTCCCTTTCAGGGGAGTCCTCAGGTCATTACTATGGGGCAAGAAGCCATATAAGAAGTTGTGAGTGCCACTAATGCACCAAATGTTATGGTATTTATTACATTATTGCAATATTTATAGTTTGAGGCACCATGCTGATTACGTAAACTATAGCTCCCCCCTTGATGTTTTCAGAGTTTTAATTAAGATAATTGTGACTGAGTAGGATACTAAGTAGAGTACAGGAAATTGGAAACAGGGATTCCTCATCAATCAAGAAAACTCCCAAGTAGAGCCAGAACATGATTTGTCTTTCAGCGATACTTTGTTTTAGGCGGATCTTGATATAGTTTTACTCTCATAAGACCATTTCTTGGATATACAACTAGTTCCAGACCCTGCCACAAAATAATTTATGCAAATAAAAACAAAATATAAATAAGAAAACTTACGGGATTGTCGATATACAGCATTGAATATTTTGATGTCCATGGTACCTTTCGTGCCTCCACTAGATTTGAACATTTATATAAAAAAATAATGTTAAATTAGCAAAAAAAGCTACTGAATTTACAATGTGAAAGATTAGTCTTCCTTCAGTTGGCTTTTCAAAGCCAACTGAATCGCTTGTTCTTTATGTATGTTGTATGTTAAGGGTTAGCTAGATTTTTTGATGACTTATAACTGGAACTGAAGATGGGAGCCCACTTATGCACCAAGTGATGTGTAGTTATACCTATACATGGTCTAGGCCCCTGGTGATGTTCAGCCTATCTAATCCCATGAAGAAAGTGGTCACCAAAAACAGAAAGAGCATCGAAGTTCAGCTCAGCTCATGAATTTCAATACCACTATTTTTAAGGCAGTAATCTCATAATTAATTTCAACGCACCGGAAATAAAGAACACGTTTTGAGAGAGAATGTTCAATTGCAATGAAAGATTTTTATATGAACCACAAATATGGCTAGTACTACCAGCTTCAGATGCATTTCTGCAACCTGAGGTTTCCAATTAGCAACACAATTCTGCACCGCAATTTGGAGTATTGGTTTCTAGTTGCTGGATAGATTTTGCAGTCTGTATAATGCTATTCACACATACAAGGATGTTCAATACCCTGACATGAGCATGTTAATGAATGTGGAAGCATGTGAAATAGTACACATCAGTTACTGGAAAAACATCTCACAATGCCAACAAAACCCTAGACCGGTTTAGAGCTCAGCTATAATTGTTACTTTCCCAACAGTACATGGGGAATGGGGGGTTGGAGAAGGGAAGTGAGCGCCAATTCATCACACATATATCATCAAATAAAATAAATGGTCATTTGATCGTGTTGCAGAGTGGTTTGCGCTTGGGCAGAGTACAAGAAAAAACAAGCACTCTTGCAAAAAATAATTATAGATACTCCCTTCCTGAACCACAAAGTTAAAAAACTATAGTTCAATATCAGTTAGTGATTGCATATATTTCAGCTTAGTATAGCAAGTTAAACAGGAAATAATAATTCAGAATAAATTGAAAGGTCCCAACTAATGATTTTTTTAAATAATTGAATGACCTCTTCAAAGCATTCTTGAAAAAAAAACACATATCAGAGGAAGAATAACAGTTAGAATTTGGGATATGTAGTCAACATATCCACCTTATAAGATCGAAGTTATACTTACATGTAAGATTTTTAGTAACAACATATGGCCCATGTTCAACAAAAAGCCCAAACATTGACGTGCCTCCAGGGCCACCTTGAAGCCATAGCAATACAGGGGCATTTTCTGGGAGTGTCTGTAAGAGCACACACAGTCATCATTAAATCATGAGTATAAACACTAAAATGATAAATAGCATAGATTCTGGGGAAAGTGCCTGTGAGATGGGGTGGTGGGGGAGTGGAGAAGAAAAGAGTAGACTGCATCAAAACTAATTTAAATTGCATCTACGAGGGAAATAATCAGTTTTTCTACAAAACAAACACAAAAAGACAATAAGAACAGGAAAAAGCAGAGAGTAAATTTGATACACTACCAGGAAAAAATGCAATGAATAAAAGAGTCTTTATAGGCCCTGCAAATCTCAGTGCTTACAGAAGTCAGTGGAGCAAGGGTTGACCATATAGTCAATAATTGCATTTTTATTGGAACCAGCAGCTGGTCTTTAAAAAAATTCCTGTGCTGCAGATGAAAAATATACTTAGATAAAGGCACAGAAAACAGAAAATGCTGGTTTCAGGTCAATGACCCAGTTCTAATGAAAGATCATTGACCTGAAACGTTGGCCCCAAGTTTCGTCCCGCGGCGAAAACGGCGTACCTCCGAGCTGGGCGCCTGTTTTTCGCGCCGAAAACTGCGCCTAAAAAAAAGTCTGATATTTGATGTCTGCTTGGCGCGGCGCACTCTTCGCAGCAGGGGGCGGAGCCTAACACTCGCACCGATTTTCTAAGTAGCAGGGGGCGAGTACAATTTAAATTAGCCTTCGTGGTGCTGGCAACCCTGCGCATGCGCGTTGGAGCGTGCGCGCATGCGCAGTCTCACACAAACATTGGCAGAAAAAGTGAAGATTTGTTTCTTGGACCCCTGCAAAGGCTTGTAATTTAATTTTTTTTGATATTTCTGTGTGTGAGGGAGTGCTTTTAGCAGCACTGCTGAATAAATCACCTGCTGAAATCAGTGCGTTCAGCTTTTCACTGCTAAACTTGCAGAACCGGTGCTGCATTGGTGCATGCAAATTAAGGACTGTGTTTTGGAGAAATAAGAGTGCCAATTCAACTTTGCAATGGATCAACGTCCACCAAGAACAAAGATGGCAAACCATTGCATAATACGTGGTGTTGACAATGCAGCACCCATTCTGCAAATTTAAATATAAAACTGTCGATGTGGCTGTCTTTCCCTGTCCAAATGGCCTCAGTCCCCCTCACAGCTCAAAGGCTGCTGCTGTATCTTCGGCTGCCATCGAGCCACTGACGCCGCCCCTAAAGCGTGGCCGAATGGCCTCAAGCACCATAAAGGGCTGCGTGGGTCAGGTGTTGATTCTTCGGCTGCCGGCCAGCCACTGACGCCGCTGATATCCTATGGCCGAATGGCCTTGGGTCCGTCCGGTGTTGCTTCTTCGCGGCCAGCCACGAAGAGAATGAAGGCCTGCCTCAAGCACCGCAGCTCAGCTCGAAGCTTGCTGCCGTCGAGACACTGACGCCACACCCCTGCCTGTCTCCAACATGAAAGGCCTGCCTGAAGCACAGCAGCTCGAAGGCTGATGCTATTTCACACAGGTAGGAACATGGTTTATTTAATCTTTTCTTTGCTTATAAATTTTTATTCAGGTTGGATTTATTTGTATAATATTTGTATAAGTATAACTAAGGATTGATTGTAGAATTTAATGACTTTCCTTCCCCCCCCTCCCCCCCCACCTCGTTCCCTACGCCTAATTTGTAACCTATGCCTGATTTTCTAAAGTGTAGACAAGGTTTTTTCGAGCGTACAAAAATCTTCACTTACTCCATTCTAAGTTAGTTTGGAGTAAGTTTTCACTGACGAAACTTTGAAAACAGGCGTAAGTGGCCGGACACGCCCCCTTTTGAAAAAAAAATTCTGTTCCAAAGTGAAACTGTTCTAACTGACTAGAACTGGAGCAAACTAAATGTCGAGAATTCCGATTTCTAAGATACTCCGTTCTACACCAGTTGCTCCTAAAAATCAGGAGCAAATCATGTGGAAACTTGGGGCCGTTAACTCTGTTTCTCTCTCCACAGATGCTGCCTGACCTGCTGAGTATTTCCAGCATTTTCTGTTTTCATTTCAGTTTTCCAGCATCCACAGTATTTTGTTATTGTCTTAAAGGCAGTTATTTTTATATGATGATTTTAGTTGTGTTTATAGGATTGAAGGATGTTAGTTCTGTGGAATGGAAAACTTCTCCTTGCCCACCACCCAGCCCTATATTCATCATCCAGTCAAACACTCCTTGTGCAGGTAAGGCACAGCCAGATGCATCACTAATCTTCTCCTATTCTAAGTTAACCTTTATATCAACCCAGGGCCTCATCTGTTCACCAAATGGAGTTTTCCACTTCTTAAACCAGGTATCATTGAGCGAGATCAATAACTTACGATGGATTGCAGAGTATTTTGTGTTATGATACATACCCACTAAGATCTAGCTCAAGACACTGCTAAATTCATTTTATTTTGGAACCATACAATTGTTGTATCACAGATTAGTACAGCACAGAAGGAGGCCATTCAGTCTATCGAGACTCCATCGGCTCTTTTGAAGCACAATCCAATTAATCCCACTCCTTTGTTCTTTCCCATATCTCTACAATTTTTTCTCCTTCAAGTATTTATTCAATTCCCTTTTGAAGGCTACTATTGAATCTGTATCAAGGTAGTGCATTCCAAATCCTAACCACTCGTTGCATAAAAACATTTTTCCTCATGTCGCTTCTAGTTCTTTTGCCAATCACCTTAAATCTGCGCTGTCTCGCTATCGACCCTTCAGCCATTGGAAACAGTTTATCTTTATTTACTGTATTTTAATCATCTCTATCAAATCTCCTCTTAGCCTTCTCTGCCCCAAGGATAACAACCCCAGCTTGTCTAGTCTAGTCTATCCATGTAACTGTATTCCTTCATCTCTGAAACCATTCTATAAAATCTCTTCTGCACCCACTCCAAAGCCTTCCTAAAGTGTGGTGCCCTGAATTGGACACAAAACTCCATTTGGGGTCAAACTAGTGTTTTATTTAGGTTTAGCATTATTTCCTGGCTTTTGTACTCTATCCCTCTATTTATAAAGCCCAGGATCCCATATGCTTTTTTAAACTGCTTTGTTAGCCTGTCCTGCCATCTTCAAAGATTTGTACACAACACCCCCCAGGTCTCTCTGTTCTTGCACCCCCTTTAAAATTGTACCAATTAGTGTATGGTTTCTCCTTATTCTGCCCACCAAAATGTATCACCTCACACTTCTCTACATTGAATTTCATCTGCCATGTGCCGGCCCATTCCACCATTTTCATGTCTTCTTGAAGTCTATAACTATCTTCCTCATTGTTTACTGCACTTCCAAGTTTTGTATCATCTGCAAATTTTGAAATTGTGCCCTGTACCTCCAAGTCTAAGTCATTCACTTATATCAAAAACAGCAGTGGTCCTAGTACTGAACCTTGGGGAACACCACTGTATGTCTCCCTCCAGTACAAAAAACAGCCAGCCATTCACCCCAACTCTCTTTTTCTATCCCTTAACCAATTTTGTATCCATGCTGCTACTGCCCCTTTTATCCCACAAGCTTCAACTTTGCTAACAAGCCTAATACGTGGTACTTTACCAAATGCCTTTTGAAAGTCCATATACACAACATCGACTGCAGTGACTACATCCACACTCTCTGTTACTTCATCAAAAAACTCAATCAAGTTAGTCAAACATGATTTTCCCTGAACAAATCCTTGCTAGCTCGCCTTTATTAGTCTATGCTTGTCCAAATGGCTGTTAATTTTCTTGCTGATTATTGTTTCTAAAAGCTTCCCCACCACCGACGTTAAACTGACTGGCCTATAATTTCCAGGTTTATCCTCCTCCCATTTTTTGAACAAGGGTGTAACATTTTCAATCCTTCAGTCCTTTGGCACCACCCATGTAGCCAAGGAGGATTGACCCTATGCAATTTCTACCCTTACTTCCCTCAGGAACCTCGGTTGCATCCCATCTGGACCAGCTGACTTATCCACTTTAATTTTCACCAGCCTGTCTACTACCTCCTCTTTATCTATTTTTATCTTATCCAGTATGCCAGCAACCTCCTCATTTACCACAGCTTTGGCAAAGTTCTCTTTCTCGTAAAGTACTCATTTAACACCTTAGCCATGCCTTCTACCTCCAATAGTTCTCAATTTTGATCCCTAATCAGTCATACTGCTCCTCTGACAACCCTTTTACTGCTAATACGCCTATAGAAGACCTTTGGATTCCCCTTTACGTTAACCGCCAATCTATTCTCGTAATGTCTCTGATCCCATTAGGCCAAGGTGGATTTCAATCTAGGCTATAGGGGTGAAAGGGCAAATATGCTAACTCTGTACGTTATCTCAAGCCCCTACACCATGAGTTTTTTCTTAAAGTTGGTAACCACGTAGTTCAAGGGGATAGTGACAAAAAGAAAAAGACTTGCATTTATATAGCATCTTTCACAACCTCCGGTCGTCCCAAAGTGTCACAACCTCCGGACACAGCAGCTAATTTGTGCACAGCAAGGTCCCACAAACAGCAATGTGATAATAACCAGATCAACTTTTTAAAAATTATGTCGGTTGCCCAATACACCAGGGAGAACTCCCCTGCTCTTCTCTGCCAAACCACCCACCACCTCCCTAGAACTAGGACAGAAGAAAAGGAAAAGGAAGCAGAAGAGCAAAGAGAGAAGCAGAAAGAGGAGAGAAATACAGAGGCGAGAAGACATGACAAACACAAAGCAAAAGAGGAAAATGATACAAATACAACCGAGGGAGTTGACACAGATGCCATATGCTCTGATTCACCTTGAGCAATTCCACTGGGAATTCACTGGAAATATATTAAAAGTTTTACATATAGCATTCAATTCCTATAACTACAGGAAGATCACATCATGTTATTTCCGTCATGACTAGGTGTCACACCTAGTTTAAATCTAGTGAGGCTTAAATTTCCCATATACTTGTGCTGTATTTACTCTCAGTTTCTCCCAACACTTGCTCCTGCAAGGTACATGGTGCTGTGATGCTATGCTCCACAGTGCCACCTGTCTGAGGTTTACTGAAATGGGATTTCCGTCTCTCCCAGCTTCCTCCAGAATTTTCTGTCCATCTCAATTCAATATCATGATTTTAAACAGTAGCTAACAACTACTGCAAGCATCTGGTTTTCTTTTTATGTTTTAATAAATCATTTTCTTACTCCTTGATATTATTCTGTAATTCAACCAATCTTATTTGCGACCTATACCTACAGGGAAGTCCCATTCCCCACCAGGATGCTCTGAGGGTGCTCTTCCTTGAACAGAGGCCCAACCAGTCCCCATCCACCACCACCCCTCCGCCTGGCTAAACATGTTCTCACATTGAACAACTTCTCCTTTGACTCCACGCACTTCCTCCAAATATGGAACCTGCATGGGTCCTAGCTATACCTGTCTTTTCGTGGGATATTTGAAACATTCTTTGTTCCAGTCCTACTCGGGTCCCCTCTTTCACCTCTTTTTCTGGTACATTGATGACTGTATTGGTGCAGTTTCCTGCTCTCACCCTGAACTGGAAAATTTCATTCACTTTGCTATCAATTTCCACCCTTCCCTCACCTACACATGGTCCATCTCCAACTCTTCCCTTCCCTTCCCTCCCTCGACTTCTCTGTCTCCATTTCTGGGGATAGGCTATCGACAAACATGCACTATAAACCCACTGACTGCCACAGCTACCTGGACTACACTTCCTCTCACCCCACTTTCTATAAGGACTCTATTCCATTCTCTCAGTCTCTCCATCTCCGTCGCATTTGTTCTGACGACGCCACCTTCCACATGCTTCCGACATGTCTTCCTTTTTGCTGATCCAAGGATTCCCCTCTACCTTGGTTGACATGGCCCTTGATCCTGTCCGTTCCATTTCCCACACTTCTGCTCTCAACTTTTCCCCTCCCTCCCAGAACCACAATAGGGTTCCCCTGGTCCTATCTTTCACCCCACCAGCCTCCACATTCAACGGATCATACCCTGCCATTTCTGCCACCTCCATCGTGATCCCACCACCAAACACATCTTCCCCATCCCTCCCAGCATTCCGAAGGGATCGCTCCCTCCGTGACACCCTAGCTTACTCCTCAATCACCCCCAATAGCCCCCCCCCTTCCCACGGCACCTTCCCATGTAAGGGCAGATGTTGCATCTCCTGCGCAGGACCTTTTAACTCCTCCCTTCCCACCGTTCAGGGCCCCAAACTCTCCTTCCAGGTGAAATAGCGATTCACTTGTACTTCTTGCAATTTAGTATATTGTGTTCGCTGGGCACAATGCGGTCTCCTCTACATTGGAGACACCAAACACAGGGGTGACCACTTTGCGGAACACCTCGGTTCAGTCTGCAAGCGTGACCCCCGAGCTTCCGGTTGCCTGTCACTTTAATTCTCCACTGCACTCCCATTCAGACCTCTCCGTCCTCAGCCTCTTACACTGTTCCAACGAAGCTTAACATAAGCTCGAGGATCAACACCTCATCTTTCAATTAGACACTTTACAACCTTCTGGACTCAACATCGAGTTCAACAATTTCAGACCATCACCTCTGTGCCCCTATTTTTTCAGATGGCAGCTGTTGATGATTCTGCTATTCACAAGTACACCTCTTCTAGACTCAGCTTTTGTTTCTTTACTACTGTCTCCTTTTGCTTCGCACCATCATCCCTTTTGTCATTTAAATCTTTCCCACCTTTCATCCTATCACAGACCTTCCCCTTTGTTCTTTCCTTCCTCCCCACTTCCCCCTTCCCTGCCCCTGCACTTACTTAAAGTCTGTTGTATCGCTAACTTTTTCCAGTTCTGACAAAAGGTCATTGACCTGAAACATTAACTCTGTTTCTCTCTCCACAGATGTTGCCTGATTTGCTGAATGTTTCCAGCATTTTCTATTTTTATTTGTAATCGAGATATCTCGAGCTCTTTCTGTGACTGACTCTCGCAGTTTTAGCCTCACTATTTCTCTTTTATGTGGCTGCTTCTGTTGGCTTCCCCACACTACTCTGTAGCTGCCTTTCTCCCCGATCTCATTCTGCTCCTCGGGTCTTTCTGACCACTTCGACAGCCTTTGTTTTCTCCATATCCATTCCACCTCATTTCTATCCAGTGCCCATCCTCTCTTCTTTCCCCCACATTTATTTGCACTCAGCTCCGTGACTTCCGTTTACTTCCAGCCACATCAGCCCTGCTAGCTCTCCATTTTGCTGTGGCTGCCTGTATTAGATTTCAGATCGGTTCTCTACTCCTCTATTGCTTCCTTTGTCTCCTCCTCTCCATTCCTCTGGGAATGCCTTTTTCAGCCCCTCTCTGCAATTCCACTTGGCTCTGTGCAATTGAAAGTATTAAAAGGAAAGGGGAACTGTATAAACTTACCTGCAACTCCGAGAACAAAAGAAGGCATTTGACAGGGTGCCACATAAAAGGTTACTGCACAAGATTAAAGTTCACGGGTTTGGGGGTAATATATTAGCATGGATAGAGGATTGGCTAACTAACAGAAAACAGAGAATCGGGATAAGTGGTTCATTCTCTGGTTGGCAATCAGTAGCTAGTGGGGTGCCGCTGGGACCCCAACTATTTACAATCTATATTAACAACTTGAATGAAGGGACCGAGTGCAACGTAGCCAAGTTTGCTGACGATACAAAGATGGGAGGAAAAGCAATGTGTGAGGAGGACACAAAAAATCTGCAAATGGACATAGACAGACTAAGTGAGTGGGCAAAAATTTGGCAGATGGAGCATAATGTTGAAAAGTGTGACGTCATGCACTTTGGCAGAAAAAAAATCAAAGAGCACGTTATTATTTAAATGGAGAAAGACTACAAAGTGCTGCAGTACAGCGGGACCTGGGGATATTTGTGCATGAAACACAAAATGTTAG
Source organism: Pristiophorus japonicus (assembly GCF_044704955.1). Classification (NCBI taxonomy): domain Eukaryota; kingdom Metazoa; phylum Chordata; class Chondrichthyes; family Pristiophoridae; genus Pristiophorus; species Pristiophorus japonicus. The sequence continues at coordinate 106,965,719 of NC_091981.1, forward strand.
TATGCAGGTACAGCAAGTGATCAGGAAGGCAAATGGAATCTTGGTCTTTATGGCAAAGGGGATGGAGTATAAAAGCAGGGAAGTCTTGTTACAGTTTACAGGGTATTGGTGAGGCCACACCTGGAATACTGTTTGCAGTTTTGGTTTCCATATTTACAAAAGGATATACTTGCTTTGGAGGCAGTTCAGAGAAGGTTCACTAGGTTGAGTCCGGAGATGAGGGGGTTGACTTATGAGGAAAGGTTGAGTAGGTTGGGCCTCTACTCATTGGAATTCAGAAGAATGAGAGGTGATCTTATCGAAACGTATAAGATTATGAGGGGGCTTGACAAGGTGGATGCAGAGAGGATGTATCCACTGATAGGGGAGACTAGAACTAGAGGGCATGATCTTAGAATAAGGGGCCGCCCATTTAAAACTGAGATGAGGAGACATTTCTTCTCTCAGAGGGTTGTAAAGATGTGGAATTTGCTGCCTCAGAGAGTTGTGAAAGCTGGGACATTGAATAAATTTAAGACAGAAAGAGACAGTTTCTTAAATGATAAGGGGATAAGGGGTTATGGGGAGCGGGCAGGGAAGTCGACCCGAGTCCATGATCGGATCAGCCGTGATATTATTGAATGACGGAGCAGGCTTAAGGGGCCGTATGGCTTACTCTTGCTCCTATTTCCTATGTTCTTATAGACCTTAGAGTAACAGTCGTGCTATTTAACATTGGGGGGACTGATATGATGATAAATGCAATTAAAAGTAATACCCAGACGTTCACACGATCACAGGATAATTACTGATATGGGGATAAGGGGTTATCCCTTATCCTACGGGAGTCAGTAGTGGCGCCGTGCCTGGGCAGAAAGTAACCGGTAGTGCTCCGCTGCGCTGGCGATAACAACGTCATCACCGTGCACAGCAATCCATTTTTGCCCCAGAGCAAAAGTTTAGGAGTACCCCTGAAGCTGCGCCGTGCAATGCCAGCGACAGCTTCAGGTGGCGCGTACCAGGCTGTAGACTGTTCGCGGGGCGAATTTTAAAGGGGAGGTGGCACCTTCAAAAAAAATCGTCCTGCTGCATGTTTGAGTCCGTGCTGCGATCTTGTAGCCTGGAACTCTGCTCGAGTGCCGGGCTAGTGCCATGGCACCCCGCTCCCTGGTAGTCCAGGTAAGGCCCAGCAGAGTCGGCAGCTTGGCTCGCCCCTTTAATGAAGGGGAGGGCCCTGTCTACGTGGCAGTGCTACACGTCCCACCACGTTAGAGCCCTCCGGTGGTGCCGAATTTTCCCCCCATGTTTCTCCAGTCTTTCCTCATAACCAATATGAGGGATCAATCTTGTAGCTCTGCACTGCCTCCAAGCCTCCAACACTTGAACGCATTCCTTGTTTCTTGGCGACCAGAACTGGATGCAGTATTCAAGACATGTTCTGACCGAGTACTGTATAGTTCGATCATCACTTCCTCGAAGGGAGTGCAGGCGCATAAGAGATCATAGTTGGAGGAATGCAAGGCTCTCGGAGGGTTGTACGTGCTGGAGGAGGTCACAGAAAAAGGGAGACGTGAGGCTATGGAGGGTTTTGAACAAGAAGATGAAAATTTAAATGTATTACATTGATGGTCCGAGAGCCAATGCATGTCAGCGAGCACTGAGTGGTGGCTGAATACTTGTGGCAAACAGGCAATGCAAGTTAGATGAAAGGCTCTTAACGTATTACATCGACAGATATAAATAGACAGAAAAAAAAGCAGATGAGGTCTAAGCTGCAAGGCCATTGTTTGTAGTGTGAAATGCCTGGGAAGCAAATCACTATGAAAAAACTCTGGGGAGCACGCCTGTGAACAATGTGTGTAGTTGATCTACTACTGCCCTCTGGAGGTGAATTTAGCAAAACTAAGGAAATTAATTTTGCTTTTCTAGTGCTGGTATTCTCGTATTCCTTAAAATATATGCCCACTCTATGCTTAAAGGTCAAAGCTTCATGTATTGTGTAATACATGAGATAACCAGGTTCAATTTTAGATGCAGAGATGAACTCAGGTGACCAATGCATGAATCTTTAACACCCTTGCACCCGATATTGAGAGGGGCGTGTTGCGTTGGCAGGGGGATGGCGTTTCGGACGGGAATTTTAACCCCACACCATGCGACTTTTCTCCTTGACAGGTACCCCGTCCGGAAGTCAGCCTAATTGACAGGCTTGGCTTCCAGGCGAGAGGAAAGGACTCCAGAGCAGGCCACAGGAGCAGGTAGTGAGACTGCAGATTTTACTGGGATCCCGGGGTGGGAGTATCCCCCTCCCCACCCTGCCGGAGGGGGGGGGGGGTCAGAACCCCGATTCTGGGGGCCTTTATATGCGGAGATGGGAGACTGTTGGGGAGGGGGGGGGGTGGCAGCACTCCTACTCAATGTTCCCTTTAAGCTGCGAGGCCACGCAGCTCTGTGGACCTCCCACGAAGTCAGCTCTTCAATGGCTAAAACCACACATGCCCGGTATTTGAACTGGCCGCGCAGCCCTTTAAAGGAGCCACACACCTAAATAAAAATTAATGGGAACATTGCTCCTGCTTTCTGGGCCCACAAATATTGCTAAAAAGACACTTAACTTCTCCACGAAGCTGTCCTCCCATCCTTTAAGCTGTCGGCTTTCCCCGAGGTCTGGGAAAACTGGCCAGCCACTGTTAACACTAACGCGCTTCTGTTGGCTTCCTCACAAAGTCGGTTAAATCATAGACTGGCCGCCTCATTAAAATACTTCAATTGCCAATCCGCCTCCTGGGAGCAGGTTGGCTGCACACGCCTTGTCCCACCTCCATTAAACTCAGAAGTGGGCGGGTTGGGGTCAGGTTTGAGATTTTTAAAATTTTAACATCTGACCCGACCCCAACTGGGGGTTAAAGTTCACCCCTGTATTTCAACTACCACTCATCACTATATACATCTCCAATTCAGAATAAACACAACTCCACTTTGCTCGTGCTAATTGGCTGCCACATTTGTCTCCATAACAACCAAGGTGACACTTCAGAAGTAATTCATTAGATGCAAAGCACGTTATAAATGCAAGTTTCTTCTTTCTTTCAAAAAAGAATGAAAAATTTTAAATTTCTATTTTTAATAAACACACAAAGCTGCATACCTGTGTGTATGTGTGTGTGTGTGTGTGTGTGTGAGTGAGTGTATGTGTAAGTATGCAAGTGAGGAGCACGAGGGTTCCTATTTTCAACAAAGTAAAAAAAAAAGTCATTTTCAAAGATACATCCAAAGAACAACTTTGAAAAGGTACTTGGGACAGAAGGAACAGGACAGAATACTACAATTATACATTGTATGGGTATATTTTTCTGGTTAGAGATTTTGGCCAGGAGTTTTCGTTTTGGGTGCAATCAGTGATCCGGGCACAAATTGCGCTCAAAATTGTGCTTTTCTTTGCTCAAGTTACCACTCAAACTCATTTTCACATCGCCAAAAGCAAATTCTGCCATGAACCAGCACAATTGGGCAGCGTTTAGAATGTGATTTTTTTTTAATGTTTGCATTAAAAATATTCCTTGATATATTTAAGAGTGGTAACCTGCTGCAGTTTTATTAATACAACTGAAAATGGGTTTATCACAAAAAAATAAGCATTTTTAATCAGAGTGTTTAGTCCACCACCTGTGAGTAACCTGATTTTAAATCATTGAAAATTACTTTAAAAAACTATACAAAACCATTTACTAGTTTCATTTGTGTACAGTAGTCAGTTTCTTAGTAAATTAAAAAAAAGATTTAAAAGCTTTTAAAACATGGCTATTAGTGCCCTTGCTAATAAAAAAAGCTTATTTTTAAGAGCCTCTTCGAAGGCCTGCAATCGCCGCAATTTGCAGAAACTCGTCGTGGTAATTAATCTGGGGGGTGGCCAGTTTTGTGGGTGGGGCCGGCTTCCAACACGATGGCCCCAAGTTTCCACACGCTACAAAACAGGCGCCCCTTCGAGCTGGGCGCCCGTTTCTCACGCCAAAAACGGCGCCTGAAAAAAAACGCTCCATGTCTGCTTTGCGCGGTGCCAAGGGGGGCGGAGCCTACCATTCGCGCCGATTTTGTAAGTGGGAGAGGGCGGGTACCATTTAAATTAGTTTTTTGCGTGCCGGCAACCCTGCGCGTGCGCGTTGGAGCGTTCGTGCACACGCAGTGTGAAGGAAACATTGGCACATTTTTGTAGTTCTTTGTAGCTGTTTAATTTTTGAAAATTTTTTAATAAAAGCACATTGCCCTTCTATGATCAGCACTGAGGCTTCTTGCAGCAGTGAGAAGGCTGCAGGAAGCCTCAGAAGTTGAGGCAGCCGTTTCCCGACGTCCTCTCCCCCCCCCTGCCGTCGGGAATGGCTGCTCAACTTCTGAGGCTTCCTGCAGCCTTTTCACTGCCTCCTTCCCCCCCGCCCGCCGTCGGGAACAGCTACCTCCTCCCTCCCTCCCGTTCGCGGGAACGACGCCACACCGCTGAGCTGACTGAAGCACTTTCACACAGGTAGGAAGATGGTTTATTTAATCTTTTCTTTGCTTATAAATGTTTATTCAGGTTGGATTTATTTGTATAATATTTGTATAAGTATAAATAAGGATTTATTGTAGAATTTAATGACTTCCCTTCCCCCCCCCCCACCTCGTTCTGGACGCCTAATTTGTAATCTGCGCCTGATTTTTTAATGTGTAGACAAGGTTTTTTCAGTTCTACAAAAATCTTCACTTACTCCATTCTAAGTTAGTTTGGAGTATGTTTTCACTGTGGAAACTTTGAAATCAGGCGTCAGTGGCCGGACACGCCCCCTTTTGAAGAACAAATTCTGTTCCAAAGTGAAACTGTTCTAACTGACTAGAACTGCAGAAAAAAAAATGTGGAGAATTGCGATTTCTAAGATAGTCCGTTCTCCACCAGTTGCTCCTAAAAATCAGGCGCAAATCATGTGGAAACTTGGGCCCCATAGGTTTTAAACTAGTGCAAAAGATTGCAGAAACTCTATTTGCATTAGATGTAAACTGCGCTTGAAATTCTGCAATCTTTTGCACTGGTTTGGCCGATTTTGGGTGAAGATACCAGCACACCCTAGGAAAAGCACCAGGTCTATGTTCTGTCAACACTGACATGTTACAAAGTCACTTGTGTATTATGTAGCCAGACCACTGGTTGTGAACATTAAATATATGTAGCTAGTCTAGATCTGAGATCCCTTTGGATTAGTATTTAAAACAATTCAAATGTCATCTATTTGTAGTTACAGCTTTTCCAAAATGTGAAATTATTTGGCTGTCAAAAATATATAAATTTCCAGTATTGTTTTACAAAGATTCATTCAAGATTCCAAGAAGAAAAATAAATACTATAGCCTCAATTTGAACCTAACTCACCCAATGAGAAAAGGGTAGGTTCATGAAGGTCGCATGATTTACACTCCATTCGAATTTACATGCCAATGAAGTCAACAGAATGTAAAATCAGGTTGAGCGTAAATCGAGCATCAAACAAACCCGACCCATTCCCGCTGTACAGGTTAGGTTAAAATCAGGGCTAATATTAGTGCATACCATATGCGTTAATCACCAGATGTCAATTGGTTAACAAGTTTAAAAGTTGCTGAATGCACCCATTTTCATACAAACGTTTGATTTCTGAGTTAGTTGATCTCTTAGGATGCTACAATTGTTGACAGTGACCCTGGGCTAGGGAGGAGGTGAAATCAGAAAGAGTTCCCATCTCTGATCACTATCTAGATTGCGGTTGGTCCAAAAGCTTCTAAGTCCATGGACATTCACAGCCTAGGTATACCTTGCCCAGGTTCTTCAAGGGCTGCAGCCAATGTGGGGCCATATACCAGCAGAGGAAGGATCTTAAGGAGAGAAAGAACTAAAATGGAGCAAAATTGGAATGATTTAACAAAAAAAAACATTGTGCAAAAGAAATAGTCCTGTTCCGAACTTTATTGCTGATATATTTTTCTGCCTTTAGCTGCAAATAATAAATTCTGCAACATAGAGTACGCAGGCAAAGGTATTATTTCCCTTAATTCCAACCCTCCCAATTAAACATTCCACTATAGCTGTACTCATGGGTACTGTGTAAGAATTCTTAAGGATTTAGACTTGAATACATCAAGTGCTACCAATGATTAAATGTTAACATAGCAAGTTTCCTTTCCCCCAACCTTCTGAATTTAGAATTTTTACAAAGTTTTGTAATATGAACCCAAATAAGTCCAAAGAATCTACACTCAACTATTGTTGCACTCTTTCTGGAGTATTGTGAGAAAGATTTTTGGTTTCATACAAGCAACTATGAATATTTACCTGTGCAGGGAAAAACCAGAAGAAAAGGTTGCTGTTGCAGGTCTTATTCACTGTCAAATATCCAGAATAGCTCTTCACAACTGGCCCTTCTAGAGGGCCCACTAAACTCAATTCCCTAGCTGAAAAAAGTGAAGAGAGTTAATATTTCTACGTAATAAAGTATAAAGTGACTTACAAAACTCAGAAGAGCTAACACCTCCCCCCCCGCCCCTCCCCTCCAAAATCCAAACAATTAAAAAAGCAATACATACTTGCAAAACAGCCTTGAATAAAGTCCTATGACCAAGGTCATTGCTCTAAGGCCATTGAATAAGTTAAATTCACCTTTATTACATTGAATTTTAGGATTTTCAAATTAGTGCCTTAGGGTCACATTCTTCAATTTGATACCAAGGATAAGGCTTCAGTAATTTGGAGGGACTAGAGAAACTCAAGCTTTTTGTCATTTTGAACAAAGAAGCTTAAAAGATCTGATCAATGTGATTAAACGTATGAAGGATTTTGAAGGTAAATGTAAAAAAACTATGAATTGGTAAACAGTAGCTTGTGGGCATAAATTTAAGATTATGGCCAAAAGAATAAAGGGAAAGGTCAGGAGAATTTGTTTTAGACAGAGGGTTGCTGGGACATGGAATTCCTTGCAATAAAAAGTAGTGGGAGCAGAATCCACAATAGCTTTTAAAAAAGAGAAGTGGATAAATATTTGAAAATTAAAAAATGAAAAGGAATTAGGGAAAGAGTAGAAGAATGGGACTAAGTTATTTCAGACAGCACAAACACAATAAGGCCGAATAGCCACCTTCTGTGCTGTTAAATGCTATATATATATTTTAAATATTAAAGTAAAAATAGTTGTCACAAGTCACAATGGACTATTGATTTTTGCAATATCAGCAGATAATTGTGTGTCTCTCATTATTTATTAACTCACACCTTCCAAATAGCACTGTTTCTTTCACTGCACAACCATTTCCCAGAACAATCCTAACTAACATTAGCTAATCAAGTTCAGCGGGTTAAATAAACAGGCTGCATTAGGAAGATATCCCCAGATATCTTGCAACTAACTTCATTAAGAAACCAAACACAATCCTCACGAAGAGGAGAAAAATTGGAATTCATCAGGTTCACTATACTTTGTCCAAACTGAGCATTTTCTCTGTATTGCAGCCATGTGACACCATGCCTGTAAGTTTAAAAAAATATATTTTTCAACATTCCTTATAGAACAAATAAATTGAGTTTATTTGTTCATCACTAAGACCCCCTACTTCCAACTCTGTAACATCACCCAACTCCGCTCCTTCCTCAGCTCATCTGCTGCTGAAACCCTCATCCATGCTTTTGTTACCTCTAGACTTGACTACATAGGATTGATTACATAAGATATACAGTTCAGAAACAGGCCATTTGACTCAACCAATCCATACCGACGTTTATGCTCCAACACATTGGCCGGCCTCCCATCTTCCATCCTCCATAAACTTAATCTCATCTAAACTCTGCTTTCCGTAACCTAACTCATACCAAGTCCCGTTCATCCATCATCCTGTGCTCACTGACCTACATTGGCTCCTGGTTAAGCGACGCCTCGATTTCAAAATTATTCTCCTTGATTTCAAATCTTTCCATAGCCTCGCCCCTCCCTATCTCTGTAACCTCCTCCAGCCCTACAATCCCCAAAATATCTGCGCTCCTACAATTCTGGTCTCTTGCGCATCCCCGATTTTCATCGCTCCACCATTGGCGGCCGTGCCTTTAGCTGCTGAGGCCCTTAGCTCTGACATTCCCTCGCTAAACCTCTCTGCCGCTCTAACTCTTTTTTCCTTTTAGATGTTTCTTAAAACCTACCTCTTTGGCCAAGCTTTTGGTCATCAGCCAGTGGCTCAGTTGGTAGCACCCTCGCCTCAGAGTCAGAAGGTTGGGGGCACAAGTCCCACTCCAGAGCACAAAAATCTAGGCTGACACTCCAGTGCATTGCTGAGGGAGTGCTGCACTGTTGGAGGTGCCGTCTTTCAGATGAGACATTAAATCGAGGCCCTGTCTACTCTCTCAGGTGTACGATCCCATGGCACTATTTTGAAAAAGAGCAGGGGAGTTATCTGCAGTGTCCTAGCTAATATTTATTCCTCACCCAACCTAATAATAAACAGATTATCTGGTCGTCATCAGCACGTCGCTGTTTGTGGGAGCTTGCTGTGTGCAAATTGGCTGCCACGTTTCCTACATTACAACAGTGACTACACTCCAAAAGTACTTCATTGGCTGTAAAGCGTTTTGAAATGTCTGGTGGTCGTGAAAGGCGCTATATAAATGCAAGTCTTTCTTTCTATGTGGCTCGGTGTCAAATTTTGTTTGATAACGTTCCGTGAAGCACCTTAAAATGCAATTTGTTGTTGGTTAAACGCACAACAAAGGGGAATTGGGAATGGCCAAAAGAACTGCAGTTTCCCTGTCCAATTCTGAATTCCTATATTTCTAATACCCGACAATGAATTACATGAAAATGATTCAATCTTTGGATTCTGTCAACATTCATAAAACACTCAGATTTCACTAATTTTAGCTTGCCATCAGAAACACTCAGTTGAATTAATAGCATGAAATTCACTGCAAGAAACCTATTAGTCTATAAATCATATTCAGAAATGTTTCATCATTAATTATAATCAAACAAAACTAACTGGAAGATGAAGGGAATGGGAAAATTCTAAATGCAAAGTCTGAGTTGGAATTAAACAGTTTGCTGTTTGCAATTATATCGACCGTAGTTTATTCTCACCTTTTTCAATTTCTCCAGACTCCAAGTAAGGAGTGAGGAAGAGGGGTTTCCCGGGGTCTACCTTTGATGGAGTAGAAATTTTGACACCTTTAAACATGTTCCGGAGAAAAGTAAACTTTCCAGATATGCAACATGGCTGAATGGAAATGAGCGCAATGACAAATAGTCGTGTGTGCCACATCCTAAAGTAAATGGACAGAAAAGTTGTTCAGTCTTGGGGGGGAAAAAAAGCTTCACATTTCTTTGATGAATACAGTTGTAAAGTTGTAAATGAAACTGTAGTTTCAGATTGTATCAGATTTAGACAGTCTGATACAATAAAGTAATTAACTTTACGGAATAATTGTAAAATAAAGAATGGATGCTTTATAAATTCAACATTAATGAAGGTGATGTACATTTACTGGTAATTATGCAATTGCATTAATAACACGCTGTGCTTCATTCCCTGTCCAGATCAATCCTATTGTTCATTAATCAATCGCTGTACTGAGAATTCATCACAGTAATTAATTGCACTACTTCAAAAGACATTATTGATGCAAGATGAATTCATGAAAAATCAATTTCCATGTTACAGCATTTGAATGGAGGGAAATATTAAAAGGAGAGAAGTTAGTAGTAATATAAAAAGATGAGAAATCATTACTACTGCATGGAGAGCCAGAGGAAATAAGAGCACAGCAGCAAGATGCCATTTTTTGGGACTAAAATGGGAAGATTCCCTTTACCGGTAACCACTACAATAATGGGCTCAATTGTGTCCACAGCCTTTTTTTGGCGTATTGCCAGAGTTACGCCCGTTTTTCTAGGCCAGAACTACTCTAAATGCGCCAAGTTTCCCCGCTCTATTTTTCAAATTTGGCACCGCGCAGCCTGTCCAGTCGCCTCGGGGGGTGGAGCCTGCTGTCTGCGCCGAAAAAACAATGCCACCACCCCTTCTGTGCATGCATGAGAAAAATATGTTTTTGACGTGATTCCTAAGGGCGTGCATGTGCAGTACAGCTCCCGGTCTGCAATCGGCCATTTTAAAGAGTCAGTTGTGTGTGAGAGAACTGTAATTATCATTGGAAAAATTGGAACTGCAATACAAGATACAATGCGGCAGCAGGACTTAGAATTTCTTACAGGATGAAGTGGAGGCACTAGTTATTGTGATTGAGGCCAGAAGGCAGGAGCTGGACACCAGCAGAGGTCACATAAAAGTTCCACCCAAAGAAAAGAAGAAACGCAGAAGTTGCAGAAGATTTCTCTGCAATGGTGATCACCACGAGATCTGGAGGCCAGTGCAAAAAAAAGTGTTAGGGTCTTGGTCAAGTAGTTAGTGTAAGTAATATTTTCATTTATTCAATGCAACTGGAATTGTAATGTAAATATGACCAGCTGTATATGTCCCACCCAGCAGAAATACACCCTCTCTAAAAAGTTGTATTTTCATCTTTGCAGAGGAAAATGGCACATAACAAAAGGGAAAGAACTCGAACAGGAGAAGGCCCGGCATATCTGCAATCACCACTGCACAAGCTGGGCCCGCACGCGAGGGAGAGGGTAAGTCCTGCAAATTCCAGTCTGGCTTTGCTAAATGTTAAGTACTGCGCGGGCTAGCCATGCTTCGGTTCATGGGGAGTCAGCTACGCTTCGGTTGATGCAATGTGCTATCATTCATCGTGGTCCTTCAAATCAGCCTGCTGCCTGCACTGTGTGAGCCTACTCATGCCACCCACCCTGCCCCCTCCTCTGCTGTTAACCATTTGTCTGTTCTGTTATATTTTGCAGAATTTGGTCAACCCTGACGATGCAGAAGATTATTCAGACGAGGACAAGCCTGAAGAGGAGAACATCTTCCAATCCCACCTTCCAGACCAAGAGCATGGGGGTGAGAGGGAGGGGATGGATGAAGCCTCCAATATTGTACTCACTTTTGAGGAGGGACAGGTGCTGCCCATAGAGGTGCCAGCCTCTTCCCTGACTAGTGGTTTGAGTGTTGATGAGATATTCCATGGTTTCCCACCATCTGAGGCTGGGGATTCCAGTGGGGTGCAGTGAGGCACAGCCAGGGCCCCACTGTCCAAGGCTGAGGGTCCCAGTGGTGGGGTGCAGATGAGCTGCATATTAATGGAGTGGAAGCCTTTTCTGTTCCTGTACATCTCGGAATCCTCCAAAAGATGCTCGCAAGGCGATGTGGGTACAATCAAAGCGGTCCAGTACATTTGGAAAGCCAGCAATCCTGGAGAAGCCCACAGCCCTGTCACACATTGCCTGGGCGGTCATGGGGAACTTTATGTAGTCATTCCTCCGGGCATATAGTGCAGCAGTCACCGGCCAAATGCAGACATGTGTTACATGCTTAGAAATGGCGCACACATCCCCAGTTATAGCTTGGAATGATCCGATGCATAGAATGAAAGTGCAGTTGTAACCTTCACTTCAACTGACAAAGCAGTCCTCCTGACCCTTCTAGATTGCTTTCACCAACTCACAGATCTCAGTTACAAATTATCTGCGGAAACGCAGCCTTCAGACACAGTCTGCATCACTCACGTGCAGGTACGAAAGCCTGTCTCGATATACCCGACGTGGGTAAGGCCTCCTGCCCATCACCCTCTGGGCTCTGAGGTTCCTCATGCGACAACGTTGAATCAATTGTCTCCTCTGCAGCACCATGATGCAAAAGGCTGGCACAAGGTATGGCATTGTCAGTATTGCCCCCATGCTTAAATTTTACCTTTGCAAGCAGCTCAAAACGGCAGGCAGGCAAGACAATGTTCTTTGTTCTCTCTCCCCATAGGTCTGTATGGACCACACCCAGGTCTGAGCAGACGCAGTGATCAGGAACACACCCCTCCCCCCTCCACCCCCGGGCTACATTTGATGGATAGTGCGAGCTTCTGATGCCTTTCAATTGTTTTCCACAGACCCCCCCTCCCCAAACGCCCAGGCTACATTTGATGCATACTCCAGGCTTCTGATGCCTTCCGATCGCCTTTCACAGCGCCCCCCCCCCCCCCCGCCACAACCACCTCCACCCCACCACCAACCCCCTGGGTTATATTTGATGGATAGTGCAGGCTTCTGATGTTTTCCGATTATGTTCAACAGCACCTTCCACCCCACCCCACCTCACCTCACCCCACCACACCCAAACCCCCCGGGCTCATTTGATGCCCAGTGCAGTCTTCCAATTGCCACCTCCCCCCACCGGGCTTCTTTTGCAGCCGAGCCCCGAGCCCCTATGTGCGCGGGGCTGATTCTGCCGGTCAACGCTCCGACTCTCCAGCCCTGTTTGCAGATATTCAGTGGTGGCCTGTCAGTTGAAAGAATATGAAAAGATACAGAACTACATCAAATTTCCATTTACTGCGTTATAAGATTAAAAAAATCTTTATGTATATTTAAGTCCTCTTGACTCCCTTCAAAACTTCGCTGAAAAACAATGGCGTCTTTCTGCGCATATTTATGAATGTGCGCTGCTTTTTCATAACTCACTAGAAGGTTTTTCGGGAGTGGTCAGATATGCCATCCTAGGCGAAATTTTTTGGGAGCAAACTTCCATAATTGACAAAAACTGGCACAGACATTGGGTTACACCCCCATGACGAAAAAAAAACGAACCTAAAAAAGTCGTAACTAACTCAGTTACACTGGCGCAGATTTCTTGAGGAAACTTTAATTTAAAAACTTACACCAAAAAAAGCGACACGCACCAAAAAACCTCCGCAAATCCCCGGGGAAAATTGAGCCCTTAGTCTGTGTTTGCTAACAAACCAGGGAGTAGTAGTGGGCATGGACATTTGTGGCTGTTGCCTAAGACAAGCACTTTTGGTTTTGCGTGCACCCATAGCCCAGCTCATTTGGCTTAACAGAAAATTTTGGGCCAGAATTTACTGCAGACAGTGAATGAATGGCACTCGCTGTGCATTAGACTTGCCCTTGCCAGTTTAATTTCCATGAGACTTTGCACTACAAGTTGCTGTAAGTGGGAGATCGAAATGGCACACCGCCCTCTACAGGGCATCTGGGACCTGTGTGAATAGGAAAAGCAACTGTGTATCTCCTTAACCAATCAGATTGAAGTATTCTGAAATGACCTGCATAGAGTCTGAAACAGTGCAAATTACAATAGTAAATGTAATGTCAAATCAGTTACAGAAAGCAAATTAAAGATTGGACTAAGAGCGAGAGAAAAAGACAGAAAGGAAAAGAGTTTTAAAAATTAATTTAATTTAAAAAAAATCTCAAACAATTAAAAGCTGAAAGAATGACACTCCATGCTTGTAAGTTAGTTTTCAGTGCCGGAGAGGTTTCAAAAGGTCACAGACCTGTAACATTAACTCTGTTTTTCTCTCCACAGATGCTGCTTGACCTGCTGTGTATTTCCAGCATTTTCTGTTTTTATTATCCTAAATTACTGTGGTGAGTTTAGTCCGTATCTACCATGCAAATAAAAGGAACTTAACCATGTTCAGTGCATTTGAATGGTGAGTCAGTGAGATGACGTTTTCACAAAGCTAACAGTGGAGCAGCACATCTCAGACACCAACTTCATGATTTTTGCGTTTAACCACGCATCTGCCCTAGCCTGAAGTTGCTTACCATTTTCACATAAATAACGGTGAGCGCGGTAGCCTCATTGTTATTTTGACATGAAAATCTGAGCCATTGAACCGATGGAACATGAGTATAAAAGCACCATATTGCATTTTTATCATCTATCATTAGACAGAAAGGGAAATTTTATTTGACAGCAGAGAACCTTATATTATGTTACAACATAATAACAGGAGCAGCCTCCTCCACAGTCACTGCTGCAACATTGGCAAGCTTGTGCTGAAGTAGATTTTTTATCTGTTACATCACAAACTTTTCAAAATATTCTTTAAAATCAACAACCTAAATTTTTAGATTTATATCTTCTTGCAAATTTCTCATCTAGCTGAGAACTGACCATGCCATGTGAAGTGAGGTTTTTGAGCTCTGCTATAATTAAAGGGTTAAGAATGGGTCTCGGGCCTAAAACGAGCTAAATGGGCTTTTGTAGTGGTCAGCTTTCTAAGTTGCTTAAAGGGCAGAAGAGATAACGCTAAGATTAACATGTCAGAATGATTAACTGTTACAAGCTGTGTGACCTGAGGACAATTACAAATAGCCAAACTGTTGAACCACAGGAGGCCCAGAGAGGCAGTTAAACAGGGCAAGGGGTCAGAAGTAACATGTTGGAGAAACTCCATTTGGTAGGAGACATAGGCGAATGATTGACTAATTCCCTTTTGCGTCACACAATCAACAATTGTGCACGCGGGCTTTATGCCAATTAAATAGCATGGGGGGCCATGCACGAGGCTGACATGCATCATTAAGTGTATAAAAAATTGCTTGGAACTTTGTATCATCGGAGAAGCCTGGCTACAGACAAACGAGCAGACGGTCTCCGCACCAGTGCAAAGTAAAGACTACTTGAATCTTTGAACTCAGACCTGGTGTTGAGTGTTTATTTTAAATACTCCACTACACCATGAAATAGAACAGGTTTTTGCTTTGGGCACCTCTTTTCAGCATCAAGTACTTAGTCAGGTTGAGCACAACCCTGATGTAGAGCAAAGCCTGCAATTCCTATTCACAGTAATCACACTGCACAAAGGCATCAACATGGGTACAGCTGCATCTTCAAAATGTCTGCTGGTTTGCAGGCTACTTATTATAATGTACAGCTACAGCACATTTGAAAACTAACCATAAATTCTGACACAGCATGTTTCACAGATATGATAAAAGCATAAAAATAACTAAGAAAAAGATAGAAGAGAGAAAATGATAAATAAGTTTTTTGAAGCAGTAGATCAAGAAAATCAAGAAACAAAAGATCAATAAAAGAATCAAGCTTTTTAATTCTGAACTTTTCAGATGTTTTACTTATTGCAATTTAAATAACAAATCCTAGCAGAATATGAGACTAGTCACCTGAGCTCCTGAGCAACCAAGAAATGCTAGCCAGATTCTCCACAACTCTGGAAAGAATGTGCATGCATGGAGAGCACTATTTTAATATGGAAATCAAAATGTCAAACTGTTAAATTCCACAGGGATTCTTTTGAATGATGGAAGTTATGAGAGATCTCTTGCCTTTATCTTAAATGCAACACTGATGTTTTTAGACTCATCTACAAATCAGCTTGGTGAATTGCTTTTGTCTCAGCAGAAGCTTGACTCTACTATTAGCATTTATCAATTTAATTTATTCTTATAAACACAATATGTTAATTAGAAAATATATAGTAAAACTTACCACAATTAATTTGAAACTAGAACAATGCCTACCAGTCCCAAATAACAGCACACAGTTTTTCTATCCTGAAGGGCCTGTTATTGGCATTGATACAATTATACTGAAAACAAATTCTGTATGGTTCATTTTCAAATGTGTTTTAGCAATTACCATAAATAAGAATGCCATAGAGAATTTAGCACAGGAGGAGACTGTACAAGTTGCAACCGGAGCTAGCCAACTAAAACCACAAAGGTTCCTGGATATAATACAATTACAACAGTTAAACATTAGATTAGAATATGCACTAATCTTCAAGAGGTTGGAATGGAATCCTGGCACCATCATCGATACAGAGCTAAACAAACAATATAACAAGTATACATTGTTCTAATAAATTCAATACAAACCGAGTTCAAAACAAGTGACAATCTCAATAAGCCATTCCTTGTACTAAACTGACAATGCCACTGATGTCCTTCCCTTCCAATGTAATCATAATACTCAGTATTAACAGTTAGCCCTGCCTGGACGATGGGAACTTTGTATAGCTAAGCTTTTAACTGTAGTGCTAAGCACCAGTCCTGGTACATTGAATGGGAAGTGGGGGCAAAGTGCTCTGACAAATACAGCTCTTAAGAAATACTAACAAGTATATAAACTAAACAACATGTGCTGTTGTGGTGACAAAATGTCCTCAGCTTTTCATAGGTAAATATTATAGATGTTCAGCCATCATTACATACGATTACATAGGATGTACAGCACAGAAACAGGCCATTCGGCCCAACCAGTCCATGCCGGCGTTTATGCTCCACTCAAGCCTCCTCCCGTCTTTCCTCATCTAAATCGATCAGCATAACCCTCTATTCTCTTCTCCCTCATATGCTTGTCTAGCCTCCCCTTAAAAGCATCTATATTATTTGCTTCAACCATTCCCTGTAGTAGCGAATTCCACATTCTCACCATTCTTTGGGTAAAGAAGTTTCTTCTGCATTCCCTATTGGATTTCTTGATGACTATCTTATATAGATGGCCTCTAGTTATGCTCTTCCCACAAATGGAAATATTTTCACTGTATCCATCTATCAAAACCTTTCATAATTTTAAAGACCTCTAAAATTATGAAAGGTTTTGATAAAGGTCTCACTGTATCCACTCTATTAGGTCGCCCATCAGACGCATTTTTTTCAAGAGGAAAGAACCCAGCATGTTCGTCCTTTCCTGATTTGTACACCCTCGCATTTCTGGTATCATCTTTGTACATCTTCTCTGCACCGTCTCCAGTGCCTTTATATCCTTTTTATAATATGACGACCAGAACTGAACGCAGAACTCTAAGGGCCCAAGTTTCGGGCCATGCCTAAAACGGCACAGCCCGGACCTGGACGCCCGTTTTTCGCGCCACAAAGTGTGCCTAAAAAAAACTTACCTATTCTCCGGCTCCCTGCAGGCCTTCTGGAGCTGGGCACAGCGCAACACGAGCTGTAGGGGGCGGAGGCAGGTCCCTGCGCTGAAAACAGTGCCGGGGCCTCGGCACATGCGCGCTACCATAGCTCCAGGTGCCCAAAACTGGGGGAGGGGCCCGAAGCATGCAGCCCCTAGCCCTGGCCAAATGGCCTCACTGGGGCTGCGTGAATAAGGCTCCTCCCACCCGACCAGATCTCCGCACCACCCCCCCCCCCCCCCCCCGCGACTCTCTCTCTCTCTCTCTCCCCCCGACTCTCTCTCTCTCTCTCTCTCTCTCTCTCTCTCCTCCCCCACTCCCCCCGACTCTCTCTCTCTCTCTCTTCCCCCACCCCCCCCGACTCTTTCTCTCTCTCTCTCTCTCTCTCTCCCCCCCCCCCGACTCTCCCCCCAACCCCCCAGACCTCCGCGGCTCTCCCCCCCCCCGAGACCCGACGCCACCTACCTGTAAATCCAGCCCGAAGTCTTGGGCCCGGCCGTTCAGCTTCCTTCTCTCCCTCCCTCCCTCCTTCCTCTCTCTCCCCCACCTCCCCGGACCTCTGCGGCTCTTCCTCCCCCCCCCGGACCTCCGCGACCCCCCCACCCCTTCCCCCCGGACCTCCGCGACACCTCACCTCCCCCCCCTCTCCCCTCCCCTCCTCCCCCCCACCCCCTCCTCCACCTCCCCCCCACCCCCCCCCTCTCCCCCCCACCACTCCCCTCTCCCCTCCCCCCCACTCCACTCCCCTCCCCTCCCCTCCCCCCACCCCCTCCTCCCCTCTCCCCTCCCCCCACCCCCTCCTCCCCTCCCCCCCACTCCACTCCCCTCCCCTCCCCTCCCCCCACCCCCTCCTCCCCTCTCCCCTCCCCCCACCCCCTCCTCCCCTCTCCCCTCCCCCCACCTCCTCTCCCCTCTCCCCCCCCGGACCTCCGCGACACCCCACCCCACCCCCCCCCCCCCGGACCTCCGCGACACCCCACCCCACCCCCCCCCCCCCCCGAGACCCGACGCCACCTACCTGTAAATCCAGCCCGAAGTCTTGGGCCCGGCCGTTCAGCCTCCTTCTCTCCCTCCCTTCTCCCCCTCCATCCTCTCTCCCTTCTCCCCCCCCTTATCTTTCTCTCCTCCCCACTTCTCCTCCTCCTCCTCCTCCTCTCCTCTCCTCCTCCTCCTCCTCCTCTCCTCCTCCTCCTCCACCTCCACCCGTCCACCTCCCCCCAATCCCCCTCCATCCCCCGCCCCACCCCCTCCCCCCAATCCCCCTCTCCCCACCTCCTCCTCCCCACCCTCCTTCTCCCCCCCCACCCCCCACCTCCTCCTCCCCACCACCCCCAATTCCCCCTCCACCCCACCCCACCCCCCGCTCCCTCCCCTCCACCCTACCCCCCCCACCTCCCCCCCAATATCTCCCCCCCATCCCCCTCCCCTCTCCTCACCCCACCTCCTCCTCCCCACCCCCCTTCTCCCCCCCAATTCCCCCACCCCTCCCCTCCCCCCCAATTCCCCCACCCCTCCCCTCCCCCCCCCCCAATTCCCCCACCCCTCCCCTCCCCTCCCCTCGCTGTCAGAAACACAGACACTGACAGACAGACAGAGAGATAGAGGCACTGACAGACACACACTAGGGGGGACGTCCCAGCATGCTGTTGGAGGACTCCCGGTGCTGCAGTCGGTAAGTAGAAAATGTTTTATTTATTGATTTTTTTAAAATTTTATTAATTTTTTTTGATTGATTGGTTGATTTATTGATGTATTT
This sequence comes from Pristiophorus japonicus, assembly GCF_044704955.1. NCBI lineage: Eukaryota > Metazoa > Chordata > Chondrichthyes > Pristiophoridae > Pristiophorus > Pristiophorus japonicus. The sequence continues at coordinate 106,984,278 of NC_091981.1, forward strand.
ATCATTTATTATTGATGATGGCTCTTTATTTGTAAAACTGAAGTGTTTAATGTTTGTAAACTTCCCTTTAAACCCTAGCCCCCCCCCCCTTTTCCTACACCTAATTTGTAACCTACGCCTGATTTTCTAAAGTGTAGACAAGGTTTTTTCGAACATACAAAAATCTTCACTTACTCCATTCTAAGTTAGTTTGGAGTAAGTTTTCACTGACGAAACTTTGAAAACAGGTGTAAGTGGCCGGACACACCCATTTTTGAAAAAAAAATTCTGTTCCAAAGTGAAACTGTTCTAACTGACTAGAACTGGAGCAAACTAAATGCCGAGAATTCAAATTTCTAAGATACTCCATTCTAAACCAGTTGCTCCAAAAGATCAGGAGCAACTCAGGCCGAAACTTGACCCCCATGTGTGGTCTAACCAAGGTTCGATACAGGTTTAGCATAACTTTCCTACTTTTCAATTCTATTTCTCTAGAAATAAACCCTAATGCTTTGTTTGCTTTTTTTTTTAAAATGGACTTGCTAACCTGTGTCGTAACTTTTAATGATTTGTATATTTGTACTTCCAAGATCCCCTTGTTTCCCACCTAGACTCGCACCCTCCAAGTAATAAGTGACCTCCCTATTCTTCCTACCAAAATGTAATATCTCACATTTATCTGTGTTGAATTTCATTTGCCAATTATATGCCCATTCTGCAAGTTTATTAATGTCTCCTGTACTTTGTTGCATCCTCCGCAGTATTGACTATCTCCCCAATTTGGTGTCATCCGCAAATTTAGAAATTGTGTTTTTGATTCCAAAGTCTAAATCGTTTATGTAAATTGTGAACAGCAGTGGTCCCAGCACTGATCCTGTGGAACACCATTACCCACCTTCTGCCACTGTGAATAGCAACCTTTTACCCCTACTCTCTGCTTTCTGTCTAGAAGCCAGCTAACGATCCATTCTGCTACTTATCCCGACTCCACATTCTCTGACCTTGTTCATCAGTCTATTATGGGATACCTTATTGAAGGCCTTTTGAAAATCTAGACAGATTACATTTACTGTATTACCATTGTCTACTCTCTCTGTTACCTCTTCAAAAAATTCAATGAGGTTGGTCAAGCAAGTTTTTCCCTTTTGAAATCCATGCTGACTATTCATTATTATATTTTTGATTTCTAGATGTTTTTCTATTTTTTCCTTTAGTAGGGATTCCATTATTTGTTTTACCACCGATGTTAAGCTGACTGGTCTATAATTCCCTGGACCTGTTCTATTCCCCTTAAATATAAGTATTACATTAACTATCCACCAGTCCGCTGGCGCTACACCTTTTTGTAATTAATTATTAAATATGTGTAGTAATGCCTCTGCTATCTCGTCCCTAGATTCTTTTAAAATGCATGGATGCAATCCATCTGGACCAAGGGTTTTATCCTCTTTGAGTTTGATTAGTTTATTTAATATATCCCCTCTTTTTATTTTAAATGCACTTATCTCATTACTAATCTCATGTCCACCTGTTCGACCTCCCTGGTAAATACTGAAGAAAATAATTATTTCATATTTCTGCCATCTCTCCATCATTATCTGTGATATAATCCTGCCTATCCCTTAATGGCCCTATTCCCATCCCAACCTTCCTTTTTTTATTGATGTGCCTGTAAAATATTTTACTATTTTGTTTTATGTTCCTTGGATAATTTAATTTCAGAGTTCCTCTTTGCCTTCCTAATTGTTTTTTTTGACTTCGCTCCTAATCTTTTCATATTCTCCCTCATCATGCACTCCCGTGCTGTCTGTACTTCCGTGCTGTCTGTACTTCATGTATGCCTCTTTCCTTACCCTCAATTGTTCCCTTACGGCTTTATTCATCTATGGAGTCTTATTAGTCTTTAGTTTGTTCTTTCCTTTTAATGGAATATATTGTTCCTGCACTCTGTTGAACACCATTTTAAATGTTTCCCATTGATGTTGTACACCGTTGTTTGCCAATATTGTTGCCCATTTTATTTTCCCAAGTTCTATTCTCAGCCCCTCAAAATCAGCTTTTCTCCAACCTATTACCTTGGTTTTTGTCATACTGATGTCCTTCTCAATAATCATCTTAAAGCGTATATATTATGGTCACTATTGCCAAAACGTTCCCCTACTTTTACTTCTCTTATCTGCTCTGTTTCATTGTACACATTGTCGGAACTTCATTCCCTTATCCCCTCTTCTGTCCAATTAATATTGGGGTATTGAAATTCCCCATGATTATTATTCTATGTTTTTTACTCATTTTCCTAAATTTGACTGCATATTTCTTCCTTCACCTCCCTTCAACTAATAGGTGGTCTGTAGACAACGCCTATTAGTGTGATTGATCCTTTATTTATAGAATCATAGAAAAATTATGACACAGGAGGCCATTCGGCCCATCGTGTTCGCGCCAGTCGAAAAAGAGCTACCCAGCCTAATCCCACCTTCCAGCATAGCCCGGTAGATTACAGCTCTTTAATTGCACATCCAAGTACTTTTTAAATGTGATGAGGGTTTCTGTCTCTACCACCCTTGCAGGCAGTGAGTTCCAGATTCCCACCACCCTCTGGGTGAAGAAATGTTTCCTCATCTCCCCTCTAATCCTTCTACCAACTACTTTAAATCTATGCCCCTAGGTTACTGACCCCTCTGCCAAGGGAAATAGGTCCTTCTTATCCACTCTATCTCGGCCCCTCATCATTTTATAAACCTCAATTAAATCTGCCCTCAGCCTCCTCTGTTCCAAGGAAAATAACCCTAGCCTATCCAATCTTTCCTCATAGTTAAAGTTTTCCAGTCCTGGCAACATCCTCAAAAATCTCCTCTGCACCCTTTCTAGTGCAATCACATCCTTCCTGTAATGTGATTACCAAAACTGCACATAGTACTCAAGCTGTGGCCTAACTAGTGTTGTATACAATTCTAGCAAAACTTCCCTGCTCTTGTATTCTGCGCCTCGACTAATAAAGGAAAGCATTCCGTATGGCTTTTTAACTACCTTATCGACTTGTTCTGCAACCTTTAAGGATCTGTGGACATACACTCCAAGGTTCCTCTGTTCCTCCACACCTCTCAGTATCCTCCCATTTATTGTGTATTTCCTTGCCTTGTTGCCCCTCCCCAAATGCATTACCTCACACTTTTCCGGGTTGAATTCCATTTGCCACTTTTCTGCCCAACTGATCAGTTTATCGATACCTTCCTGCAGTCTAGAGCTTTCCTCCTTACTGTCAACCACACGGCCACTTTTTGTATGATCTGCAAACTTCTTTATCATGTCCCTTACATTTAAGTCTAAATCATTAATATATGCTATAAAAAGTAAGGGACCAAGTACTGAGCCCTGTGGAACCTCACTGGAAACAGCTTTCTAGTCACAAAAACTCCCCTCAACCATTACCCTTTGCTTCCTGCCACTGAGCCAATTTTGGATCCAATTTGCCACTCTCCCTTAGATCTCATGGGCTTTTACTTTTTTGATCAGCCTACCATGTGGGACCTTATCAAAAGCCTTGTTAAAATCGATGTAAACTACATCACACGCACTGCCCTCATCGTCCCTCCTTGTTACCTCCTCAAAGAACTCAATCAAATTCGTCAAGAGTTTTGAATGAGCTCATGTTTACAGAGGGTGCAATGTAAGAGAATGGCCAGGAGAGCATTGGAATAGTCAAATCTAATGGTAACAAAGGCATAGATGAGGGTTTCAGCACCAGATGAGCTGAGGCAGGGTGGAGTCGGTTGGTGTTAGAGGTGGAAGTAGGAGGTCTTGGTGATGGAGAGAACATGGCGATGGAAGCTCAACTCAGGGTAAAATAGGACACCAAGGTTGCAAACGGTCTGTTTCAGCCTCATACAATGGCCAGGGAGAAGGATAGAGTTGGTGGCTAGGTAATGGAGTTTGTGGCAGTGACCAAAGACACCGGCTTCAGCCTTACCAATATTTAATTGAAAGAAATGTCTGCTCATCTAATGCTGGATGTTGGACAAGGAGCATGACAAATCAGAGACAGTGGAAACGTAGAGTCTGTGTGTATTGCTGTGTATTATAAAATTGATAAAACTACACAAAAACATCAGTTAGAACTTAAATTGATGATCGTTTTGTGGAATCAGTGGAATTTACTTGGTGTTTCTCATTGCAGTTGATACTGTAGAATCACAGGAATAATTGTATTTAAACATTATTTATGCTTAAATTTTTGTTCTTTTGTTCTTCTTTAGATTTATGTTATATTGCAATGCGTTTCACTGATCGCTTTGTATTCCCCCAAAAATGACAGATTTTATTTGGCACTTGTCAATACTGAAACACCCAATTAAGGTAAATACAGTAACATTTGCAGTGGGCAGATGTCACATGATCAAATGCCATGTGATCAAGGATCATGTGATCAAGCACATGATGAAGCATCACATGATGAAACCTCCAGGAATATTTTCAACCAGAGGTGGCAATCCTAATGAGACTTGGACAAAGTGCCCAGGGTTGTAGGAATTCGTGGAAAGAAAAAAAAAACAAAAAAGGGGGCACTTGAAAAGTTTTTGGAGTGTTCCCGCCTTTAAATCAGGGGGCATTTCATTATTTGTTTCTACAAAAATAGTTGTAGGCATTCGTGGAACTAATCCCCAGAATGAGACACCATCTTCAAATAGAAAAAAAGTTTCGTAACTGTTACTACACCTTCACTACTACTATTGTAATGCTGGACGCTAGTTACAGTAGCATGTTACTGTCATACATTGTAATGAAATGGCTTTTAAACTTTAACCCCAATCGTGGGGTTGATCAATTCACTTATTTCCCGCAGTATTTACATTTTAAGCACAAAAAGCCCCTTAGACTGTCCCAAAAGCACCGACGCTGCTCCAGTGCAACAGCCTCCCACCGACCCATTCCCCAGGAAGCCTCCCTTGTACAGGCAGGATACCACCGGTAACTCAACGGAAAAGTGCAAATTCAAGTGATTCCATTCAGCCCAATCGCTAGGTGGACAGAAGTGGAAGAGGAAAATATCTCGGCCAGTGAGTCCATATATAAACAGCCTTTGCATCTGCTCTCCCCACACACAACCTGCCAGTATTGTGTGTCTGGGCTCACACAACACTTGTATTTAAATAGCGCCTTTAACGCAATAAAGCGTCCCAAGGCGCAAAACAGGAGTGTGAAAAGACAAACATTTGACACACTGGGAGAATGAGGCAGAAGGCGACCACCAGTCATGGCAGCACACACTGGTGGAGGGACATCGCCTTCGGGGGCGGGGGGCTGAAATAGGGAAACTAGAGGGAAATGAGAAAGTCAAGAATTCTCACAAAGAGAACGGGAAACCTTGGGTTCGTAGCCCAGGATATAAGCGGCATCGCGCCCCTTTCAATCACAACATTAAACCCGATCCCTTACTCGGTGGGACTGAACGCGGGACGACCCTGTACCAATGGGGCTGACAGATACTATCACACTCACCCGGGTTTTCGAAGACCAAGAGCTGCGGCCTCTCACCCCAAGCTGCCGGGCTGCTTCCTCTTCAGTCGGCAGCTTCCTGTGCCACACTCCGGGCCTGGGAGATTGCACAAGGGCAAGGCGGGGTGCTGAACCCAGGTCACGGGGAGCGGCGGCGGGGCTCCGGAGATCTCAGGCAGTCCGGGTGGTAGGGCATCCGTTCACACAAACACAGTCCAGCAGGGCTCACATGACACTAGCTTCATTTTCAGAGCTAGCCAGCTACCTCCACCACTCTAAAAATATCTGACATCGCAGACACCCAATGTTCTGATACTAAATTGGGCAGATAAACCGCATTTCAGGGTCAAACAGCAACAACTATTTGTATTGATGTAATGCCATCAACAAAAAAAGACCCAAGACACTACGCAAACAAATGTAAATAAGATAAACAGACCCCGAGGTCACAAAAGCACAGATTAGGAAAGTTAACAAGACTTGATCAAAGAGATGGATTTTAAGAAGGTTTTTAAAGGTGGGCAAATAATGTTAAACGGTAGACAAATTTGGGGAGTGGGGTCAAAGTGGCTGAAAGCTTTGCCACCAGAAAAACAAAGGCCCTGAATGTGTAGTTCCTGCGAGCGCGTATGAGGTGCACACGCGCCCATAGGGACCCTGCAAGTTCCAAGTTTACGCATGCGCATGCGCCTAGACCTGGAACTTACGATCTGTCAGCATCCGGAAGTAAAGAGCCTCCATGGGCGGAGAGTTGGGCTATTTGCCCAATGTCTGCCCAGCGAATACCCTTGAAATACTTCCGACTGATAAAAGCAGGTGTAAGGCCTGCTTTAATCAGCGTGACTTTTAAAGAACAGAAATATATATTTCAATAATTTAAACATTTGAAACATAGAAACATAGAAAATAGGTGCAGGAGTAGGCCATTCGGCCATTCGAGCCTGCACCACCATTCAATATGATCATGGCTGATCATGCAACTTCAGTACCACATTCCTGCTTTCTCTCCATACCCCTTGATCCCTTTAGACATAAGGGCCACATCTCACTCCCTTTTGAATGTATCTAACGAACTGGCCTCAACAACTTTCTGTGGTAGAGAATTCCACAGGTTCACAATTCTCTAAGTGAAGAAGTTTCTCCTCATCTCGGTCCTAAATGGCTTACCCCTTATCCTTAGACTGTGACCCCTGGTTCTGGACTTCCCCACCATCGGGAACATTCTTCCTGCATCTAACCTGTCCAATCCCATCAGAATTTTATATGTTTCTATAAGATCCCTTCTCATTCTTCTAAATTCCAGTGAATATAAGCCTAGTCGATCCAGTCTTTCTTCATATGTCAGTCTTACCATCCCATGAATCAGTCTGGTGAACCTTCGCTGCACTCCTTCAATAGCAACAATGTCCTTCCTCAGATTAGGAGAACAAAACTGTACACAATATTCAAGGTGTGGTCTCACCAAGGCCCTGTACAACTGCAGTAAGACCTCCCTGCTCCTATATTCAAATCCCCTCACTATGAAGGCCAGCCTGCTGTACCTGCATGCCTACCTTCAATGACACCCAGGTCTCATTGCACCTCCCCTTTTCCTAATCTGTCACCATTCAGATAATGTTCTGCCTTCCTGTTTTTGCCACCAACGTGGATAACCTCACACTTATCCACATTATACTGCATCTGCCATGCATTTGCCCATTCACCAAACCTGTCCAACTCCCCTTGCAGCCTCCTAGCATCCTCCTCACAGCTCGCACTGCCACCCAGCTTAGTGTTATCTGCTAACTTAGAGATATTACATTCAATTCCCAGCACTGAACCCTGCGGCACCCCACTAGTCACTGCCTGCCATTCTGAAAAGGACCGGTTTATTCCCACTCTTTGCTTCCTGTCTGCCAGTCAGTTCTCTATTCACGTCAATACATTACCCCCAATATCATGTGTCTTAATTTTGCACACTAATCTCTTGTGTGGGACCTTGTCAAAAGCCTTTTGAAAGTCCAAATACACCACATCCACTGGTTCTCCCTTATCCACTCTACTAGTTACATCCTCAAAAATCATATTAAATAAGTTAAGTTTATTTTTAGACCCTTTACATAAGAACATAATAGGAGCAGGAGTAGGTCTTTAGCCCCTCGAGCCATCTCCTCCATTTAATGAGATCATGGCTGATCTTCTGCCTCAAATCCACTTGCCTGCACTATCCCTATATCCCTTGATTCCCTTAAAATCCCCTTTAAAATATGTACATTTATTTTTCAAAAAATACATTTTTTGTTTTAAATAATTAATTAAATTCCATTTTGATTAAATTTAAATATGTGATTTGAATTTTTTTTTATGCCAGGAAGGGACAGAATGTATAAATATAAAGGTGAATCAGAAAGTGGGATCAAAGCAGAAAAAAAGGGTAAAAAAACAAATTTAAAAGCTCTTTATCTAAATGCACGTAGCATTCGTAACAGAATAGATGAGTTGACGGCACAAATAGATACAAATGGGTATGATCTGATAGCCATTACAGAGACGTGGTTGCAAGGCGACCAAGACTGGGAACTAAATATTCAGGGGTGTTTGACAATTCGGAAGGACAGACAGAAAGACAGACAGAGGTGGGGTAGCACTGTTAATAAAGGATGAGATCAGTGTGCCAGTGAGAAACAATATTGGCTCAGAAGATCAAGAATTTGAATCAGTTTGGGTGGAGATAAGGAATAATAAGGGGAAAAAGTCGCTGGTGGGCGTGGTTTATAGGCCCCCTAACAGTAGCTACACTGTTGAAAGGAGTATAAATCAAGAAATAATGGAAGCTTGTAATAAAGGAATTGCAATAATCATGGGGATTTTAACCTTCATATAGATTGGACAAAGCAAATTGGCCAGGGTAGCCTTGAGGAAGAGTTCATAGAGTGTATCCGGGATAGTTTCCTTGAACAGTATGTTGCGAAACCAACCAGGGAGCATAGAAACATAGAAACATAGAAAATAGGTGCAGGAGTAGGCCATTCGGCCCTTCGAGCCTGCACCGCCATTCAATGAGTTCATGGCTGAACATGCAACTTCAGTACTCCATTCCTGCTTTCTCGCCATACCCCTTGATCCCCCTAGTAGTAAGGACTACATCTAACTCCTTTGTGAATACATTTAGTGAATTGGCCTCAACAACTTCCTGTGGTAGAGAATTCCACAGGTTCCCCACTCTCTGGGTGAAGAAGTTTCTCCTCATCTCGGTCCTAAATGGCTTACCCCTTATCCTTAGACTGTGACCCCTGGTTCTGGACTTCCCCAACATTGGGAACATTCTTCCTGTATCTAACCTGTCTAAACCCATCAGAATTTTAAACTTTTCTATGAGATCCCCTCTCATTCTTCTGAACTCCAGTGAATACAAGCCCAGTTGATCTAGTCTTTCTTGATATGTCAGTCCCGCCATCCCGGGAATCAGTCTGGTGAACCTTCACTGCACTCCCTCAATAGCAAGAATGTCCGTCCTCAAGTTAGGAGACCAAAACTGTACACAATACTCCAGGTGTGGTCTCACCAAGGCCCTGTACAACTGTAGTAACACCTCCCTGCCCTGTATTCAAATCCCCTCGCTATGAAGGCCAACATGCCATTTGCTTTCTTAACCGCCTGCTGTACCTGCATGCCAACCTTCAATGACTGATGTACCATGACACCCAGGTCTCATTGCACCTCCCCTTTTCCTAATCTGTCACCATTCAGATAATAGTCTGTCTCTCTGTTTTTACCACCAAAGTGGATAACCTCACATTTGTCCACATTATACTTCATCTGCCATGCATTTGCCCACTCACCTAACCTATCCAAGTCACTCTGCAGCCTCATAGCATCCTTTTCGCAGTTCACACTGCCACCCAACTTAGTGTCATCCGCAAATTTGGAGATACTACATTTAATCCCCTTGTCTAAATCATTAATGTACAATGTAAACAGCTGGGGCCCCAGCACAGAACCTTGCGGTACCCCACTAGTCACTGCCTGCCATTCTGAAAAGTACCCATTTACTCCTACTCTTTGCTTCCTGTCTGACAACCAGTTCTCAATCCAAGTCAGCACACTACCCCCAATCCCATGTGCTTTAACTTTGCACATTAATCTCTTGTGTGGGACCTTGTCGAAAACCTTTTGAAAGTCCAAATACACCACATCAACTGGTTCTCCCTTGTCCACTCTACTGGAAACATCCTCAAAAAATTCCAGAAGATTTGTCAAGCATGATTTCCCTTTCACAAATCCACGCTGACTTGGACCTATCATGTCACCTCTTTCCAAATGCGCTGCTATGACATCCTTGATAATTGATTCCATCATTTTACCCACGACTGATGTCAGGCTAACCGGTCTATAATTCCCTGTTTTTTCTCTCCCTCCTTTTTTAAAAAGTGGGGTTACATTGGCTACCCTCCACTCCATAGGAACTGATCCAGAGTCTATGGAATGTTGGAAAATGACTGTCAATGCATCCGCTATTTCCAAGGCCACCTCCTTAAGTACTCTGGAGCGGGCTATCTTAGATCTGTTTCTGGGTAATGAGACAGGATTAATACATGATCTTGTGATAAAGGATCCTTTAGGATTGAGTGAATATAACATGGTTGAATTTCAAATTCAGTTGGTGGGTGAGAAAGATGGTTCTCAAACCAGTGTCCGTTGCTTAAATAAAGGAGACTACAAAGGTATGAGGGCAGAGTTGGCTAAAGTGGACTGGGAAAATAGATTAAAGTATGGGATGGTTGATGAGCAGTCGCAGATATTTAAGGAGATATTTCATAACTCGCAACAAAAATATATCGCAATGAGAAGGAAAGACTGTAAGAGAAGGGATAACCATCCGTGGCTAACTAAGGAAACAAGGGATTGTATCAAATTGAAAACAAGAGCATACAATGTGACCAAGACTAGTGGGAGGCCAGAGGATTGGGAAACTTTTAAAAGTAAGCAAAGAATAACTAAAAAAATGATAAAGAAAGGGAAGATAGATTATGAAAGTAAACTAGCACAAAATATAAAAACAGATAGTAACAGTTTCTACAGATACATAAAAAGGAAAAGATGGCTAAAATAACTGTTGGTCCCTAGAGGATGAGACTGGGGAAGTAATAATGGAGAACAGGGAAATGGAAGAGACGTTGAACAAATATTTTGTATTTGTCTTCACGGTAGAAGACACTAAAAACTTGGCAATAGTGGATAATCAAGGGGCTATAGGGAGGAAGGAACTTAATACAATCACTATCACTAATGAAGTAGTACGCGGTAAAATAATGGGACTAAAGGCGGACAAGTCCCCTGGACCTGATGGCTTACATCCTAGGGTCTTAAAAGAAGTGGCTGCAGAGATAGTGGATGCATTGGTTGTAATCTACCAAAATTCCCTGGATTCTGAGGCGGTCCCAGCGGATTGGAAAACCGCAAATGTAACACTCCTATTTAAAAAAGGAGGCAGACAAAAAGCAGGAAACTATAGACAAGTTAGCCTAACATCTGTCGTTGGGAAAATGCTGGAGTCCATTATTAAGGAAGCAATAGCAGGACATTTGGAAAAACATAACTCAATCAAGCAGATGGTTTCATGAAAGAAAAATCATGTTTGACAAATTTGCTGGATATCTTTGAGGATGTAACGTGCAGGGTGGATAAGGGGGAACCAGTTGATGTGGTGTATTTAGATTTCCAAAAGGCATTCAATAAGGTGCCACATCAAAGGTTACTGCACAAGATAAAGTTCACTGGGTTGGGGGTAATATATTAGCATGGATAGAGGATTGGCTAACTAACAGAAAACAGAGAGTCGGGATAAATGAGTAATTTTCCGGTAGGCAAACAGTATCTAGTGGGGTGCCGCAGGGATCGGTGCTGGGTCCTCAACTATTTACAATCTATATTAATGACTTAGATGAAGGGACCGAGTGTAATGTAGCCAAGTTTGCTGATGATACCAAGATGGGTGGGAAAGCAAACTCTGAGGAGGACACAAAAATCTGCAAAGGGATATAGACAGGCTAAGGGAGTGGGCAACAATCTGGCAGATGGAGATGGAGATGAATGTGGGAAAATGTGAGGTTATCCATTTTGGCAGTAAAAATAGAAAAACAAATTACAATTTAAATGGAAAAAAATTGCAAAGTGCTGCAGTATAGAGGGACCTGGGGGGCCTTGTGCATGAAACACAAAAAGTTAGTACAGCAAGTAATCAGGAAGGCAAATGGAATGTTGGTCTTTATTGCAACGGGGATAGAGTATAAATGCAGAGAAGTCCTGCTACAACTGTACAGGGTATTGCTAAGGTCACACCTAGAGTACTGCATACAGTTTTGGTATTTGTATTTAAGGAAGGATATACTTGTTTGAAGGATGTTCAGAGATGGTTCACTAGATTGATTCCGGAGATAAGGGGGTTGACTTATGAAGATAGGTTGAGTAGGTTGAGCCTATACACATTGGAGTTCAGAAGAATGAGAGATGATCTTATCGAAACATATAAGATCATGAGGGGGCTCGACAAGGTGGATGCAGAAAGGATATTTCCACTCATAGAGGAAACTAAAACTAGAGGACATAGTCTCAGAATAAGGGGCCGCCCATTTAAAACTGAGATGAGGAGGAATTTCTTCTCTCAGGTTGTAAATCTATGGAATTCTCTGCCCCAGAGAGTTGTGGAGGCTGGGTCATTGAATATATTTAAGGTGGAGATAGACAGAGTTTTGAGTGATAAGGGAATAAAGGGTTGTGGGGAACGGCAGGGAAGTGGAGCTGAGTCCATGATCAGATCAGCCAGGATCTTATTGAATGACGGAGCAAGCTCAATGGGCCAAATGGCCTAATCCTGCTCCTATTTCTTATGTTATGTTCTTATTGCAAGGGGGATAGAGTATAAAAGCAGAGAAGTCCTGCTACAACTTTACAGGGTGTTGGTGAGGCCACACCTCGAGAACTGTGAACAGTTTTGGTCTCCGTATTTAAGGAAGGATATACTTGCATTGGAAGCTGTTCAGTGACAGATCACTAGATTGATTCCAGAGATTAGGGGATTGACTTATGAAGATAGGTTGAGTAGTTTGGGCCTATACACATCTAAGTTCAGAAGAATGAGAGGTGATCTTATCGAAACATATAAGATAATGAGGGGGCTCGACAAGGTGGATGCAGGGAGAATATTTCCACTCAGAAAGGAAACTAAAACTAGGAGACAAAGGCCCCAAGTTTCGTCCCGCGGCGAAAACGGCGCACCTCCGAGCTGGGCGCCTGTTTTTCACGCCGAAAACTGCGCTTAAAAAAAACTCCCATATTCTCGAGCTCCTTGGAGCTCGATGTCTGCTTGGCACGGCGCGCTCTTCGCAGCAGGGGGCGGAGCCTAACACTCGCAGCGATTTTCTAAGTAGCAGGGGGCGGGTACTATTTAAATTAGCCTTCGTGGTGCCGGCAATCCTGCGTGTGCGCGTTGGAGCGTGCGCGCATGCGCAGTCTCACACAAACATTGGCACTCGGCCATTTTTAAAAGGACTGCAGAAAAAGTGAAGATTTGTTTCTTGGACCCCTGCAAAGGCTTGTAATTTAATTTTTTTGATATTTCTGTGTGTGAGGGAGTGCTTTTAGCAGCATTGCTGAATAAATCACCTGCTGAAATCAGTGAGTTCAGCTTTTCCCTGCTAAACTTGCAGAACCGGTGCGGCATTGGTGCATGCAAATTAAGTACGTGGTGTTGACAATGCAGCACCCATTCTGCAAATTTAAATATAAAACTGTCGATGTGGCTGCCTCTCCCTGTCCAAATGGCCTCAGTCCCCCTCAAAGCTCGAAAGCTGCTGCTGTATCTTCGGCTGCCATCGAGCCACTGACGCCGCCCCTAAAGCGTGGCCGAATGGCCTCAAGCACCATAAAGAGCTGCGTGTGTCAGGTGTTGATTCTTCGGCTGCCGGCCAGCCACTGACGCCGCTGATATCCTATGGCCGAATGGCCTCACGTCCATCCGCTGCTGATTCTTTGGCTGCCGGCCAGCCACTGACGCCGCCCCTAAAGCGTGGCCGAATGGCCTCAAGAACCTTAATGAGCTGCGTGTGTCCTGCATTGATTCTTCGGCTGCCGACCAGCCACTGACGCCGCTGCTATCTCATGGCCAAATGGCCTCACGTCGGTCCGCTGCTGATTCTTCGGCTGTCAGCCAGCCACTGACACTGCTGATATCTCATGGCAGAATGGCCTCGGGTCCATCCGGTGTTGCTTCTTCGCGGCCAGTCACGAAGAGAATGAAGGCCTGCTTCAAGCACCGCAGCTCAGCTCGAAGCTTGCTTCCGCTACCGTCGAGACACTGACGCCACACCCCTGCCTGTCTCCAACATGAAAGGCCTGCCTGAAGCACAGCAGCTCGAAGGCTGATGCTATTTCACACAGGTAGGAACATGGTTTATTTAATCTTTTCTTTGCTTATAAATTTTTATTCAGGTTGGATTTATTTGTATAATATTTGTATAAGTAGAACTAAGGATTGATTGTAGAATTTAATGACTTCTCTTGCCCCCCCCTCCCCCCCCACCTTGTTCCCTATGCCTAATTTGTAACCTACGCCTGATTTTCTAAAGTGTAGACAAGGTTTTTTCGAGCGTACAAAAATCTTCACTTACTCCATTCTAAGTTAGTTTGGAGTAAGTTTTCACTGACGAAACTTTGAAAACAGGCGTAAGTGGCCGGACATGCCCCCTTTTGAAAAAAAATTCTGTTCCAAAGTGAAACTGTTCTAATTGACTAGAACTGGAGCAAACTAAATGGCGAGAATTCCGATTTCTAAGATACTCCGTTCTACACCAGTTGCTCCTAAAAATCAGGAGCAAATCATGTCGAAACTTGGGGCAATAGTCTCAGAATAAGGGGCCGCTCATTTAAAACTGAGATGAGGAGGAATTTATTCTCTCAGAATGTTGTAAATCTATGGAATTCTCTGCCCCAGAGAGCTGTGGAGGCTGGGTCATTTGAATATATTTAAGGCGGAGATAGACAGATTTTTGAGCGATAAGGGAATAAAGGGTTATGGGGAGCAGGCAGGGAAGTGGAGCTGAGTCCATGATCAGATCAGCCATGATATTATTAAATGGCCTACTCCTGCTCTTATTTCTTATGTTCTTATGTTCTTAGTAGGTGTGCAATATTTGCTCCAGGAATGTAACACTCGTGAAGTGATGGGAATACTGTCCTTTGTTAATGATCAATTTGTGCGACAACACCTCTGTCCTGTTAATAGATCGGGATCAGTTTTACCATTTCATACTCCATTAAGATGGTGATTTTCAAGTGCATGTTTCAAATTTAAAAACCACCATTCTGTTCTTGGCCAATTGTTCTTTGATATGCAATCAACGAAGAACGTTACCTCCAGAAAGCAATGTGACCATCCAATACTACAATCGCCGTATTTTTTCCCTGTGCATGCGTAAATCACAGTTTGTTCGAGCATGCAAAAATCTCGTTTTTTTTTTCCAAAATTGAATCATGAGAGTTAGCAATACTGAATCTTTTACAGGCATGTGACTAGTAGTGCTCCTCTGCTGCTGTTCAGGTCACCCTTAAGCCATTATCCATGGGAACAGGAGTAGGTTTTAACACCCATAAGCCACCTACTGATGTGATATCTTCCCTGAAAAGGTCAAGGAAGGCTGAATTTCAAAGGATGAATTCATTGTGACAACTTCCAACATAACTCCTGAGTTCTGCAAAGTGCGTAGTCACCTGATAATCTTACTAATATTACAAAGATCACCTGTGTCTGCCTGAATTGTGCATGTGCCATACAAATTGATTGTGCTGGTCACCTTCATAGCCATAGAGAAAAGTGCAGGTCGATGAACGTGGCTGCAGGTCCTCATGGAGTAGATGACAGAGCTGCCCTATTGTCTCTTTGGTGAAGCATAATCTTCTTGTACACATCTCCTCACTAAGGTTCTCATATGACACGTGTATATGCTATTGGAGAAGGGGAATATTTGGTGGGCTGCATTTTTTTATTTATATGCTGATTGACTCTTTGCTCCATCTTGTGCTTCTCCTCCTCCTCCTCCTCCTCCTCCTCCTCCATGATAATGGCATTCAAGGATATGGCTTTTGGGAATACCATATCTGATCCTGAGAGGCACTCACTGTGGGTAGGCAGGGAAAACTTCTACCAATGATCTGACCCTGTCAGAAATAGTAAAAAGCAAATTCATATCTGAATAGGCAGAATGGCAAAGAAATCACTGCAAAAAGTATTTCCCTGCTGCAGAAATCACTAATGAAGCGCTCCAGATTCTTCCGGCTCAGAAATACCTCAATTCTGTTTGTCCTACTTGGTGCTGGCAGAATCTACACTGTATAATTCTCAATCTAAGTTACCCTGAGTGAATTGTGACTCTTTTGCGAGTACAAAAGCTCGGAGATGCAGCGTCACTGGCTCGCGTTGTAATATATGTAAATGAGGACACATGGAACTTGATGGGTGGATTGCAAGAAGAGCCAAAACGTGCACAAAAACCAGCATAAAGTTAATGCCATAAATTGCAAGGACATTCACCCCTTTAATTACATAGATTTGAGATGAATCCTCATTTTAAGTCAAAAGAACTAAGGGCTAGAATTTCTACTTCATGTTCGACGGTTTTCTTGGCGGTCCTGCTCATTTTCATCGGAAAACTACCTGGAGAAAATTTCCACTTCATTTTGTAAAGAGTTCCACCGACGTTTTCGAAATATCGCTGGGGAGTGGACCGCCCATGTGCACTGCTGAGAAAACCACTACTGTCCAAGTTTGGGCTCAGCTGTGACCCGTAAATAAGATCGACAAAGCCGCCCACGAAAAGCAGCCGGAGCTGGGCAGTAGCTAAGTAGGGCTACAAAGAAAGGTAAGTTAAAGAGTTTTTTATAATTCTTTTTAAATTATTTTACTGCGATTAAGTTAAAAAGGGTCTTGAGAATGTTTTCTGATTTTTTATTTTTTGTTTCTTGGAAAAAATATTTTTTGTGTTTTCTCCCCACCCTAGGCCCCACCACACCCTCGGTCTAAATTTGAGTAATTACTGCCCATTTTGGTTAAGAACCACCCAATTTGCCCAGGATCACATTTAACTTCTGAGAAAGTACATGCAAGAACCATTTTCTCGCCGGGTGGTATTTTTTCCCTTTTTTATGCAATTTTTCGCCGGTGTTATTTGAAGAATCTTAGCGATCTTTTTGGGCAGCAATCCGGCAATGGCGAGTTTTAGCCCAAAGTATCTAAAATTTAAAACTAGTCAACACATGTGAAAGGGTTTTGAATTATATATTAGGAAATAATTCTTATCTAAATGGTCATGTATATTCTGTAGGAGAGTCATATTGTAAACTAATAATCCTTAGATCAGCCATGATCTTATTGAATGGCGGAGCAGGCTCAAGGGGCAAAATGGCCTACTCCTACTCCTATTTCTTATGTTCAGTTTAGTGCAGGATAGATTATTGTAATAGAGCTCCCCCTAGTTGACTACTGCTCCACCGAGTGGACTACTGTGGTAAAGCAACTACAGATGTAAATAATAAAAGAATCCTGTGGCAAAGCTACATGAGGACAATTTTCTGCATGAGCCATCTTGTAGATTGTGTTTGTTAGTGATGTTGTAATAAAATATCACATTGGTGACGAGGATAGGATTTCTGGATTCACTAGCTGAAATTCTTGTTGGTGATTGTTCCTGTTAAACAACAGAGAGACTTTGAGAGGTTCTTTGTTTTCCAGAACAACTAAAAATCCATGGTAAATTATAAGCACACTTGGTTGAACTATTGACATTGCCAGAGTCCAGATGGCTGCACCTATGGGAATAATAGGGCACTCGAGTGAGTTCCATCACGACTGAGAGACTTTCAGAGCATTTGTGGAGCAGCTAGAAAAGATTTTCACCGCAAGTAGTATAGTTGAAGTCCCGGTGATGAAAACCATAACTCGGTAGTTTTAGAAAGAAAAAGGGCTATTATCTTGACTGAAGCAGGTCCCGAGGTGTATGAAACCGTGAAAAATGTGCTTGTTCGCATCAAGCCAAAGGACATGCCACTGACGGAGATTCTAGAACAGCACTACAGTCCTGAGCCCCTGGAAATTGCTGAAAGTTATTGTTTTGGAATACGAGATCAATTAATTGACAAGAGTATCAGTGAGTACATTGTAGTTTTATAAAATCTATCCATTCACTGTCATTTCAAAAACTTTCAGGACCGAGCATTGTGTGACTGCTTTATTTGTGGGATGAAAAATGAAGCAATCAGAAGAAAATTGTTGACAATCCCTAACTTGGCTTTTGAATTAGCTTGTCAGACAGTTATGTCGATGGATATGGCCGACCAATACTCCCGAAAATTTGCGTCATTTCCAGTCGTCAGACAATCGAGGTGAATCATCTGCAGATTAAAGTAAAAGGCAGTTGGGCCCCAAGGCCTCAGCAACTGGCCAAGGTAACAGTGCATTGAAATCATGCTATTGGTGTCTGGGACAACACATTGCTCAAAGCTGTCCATATGTGAAGGCAGATTATTTCTTCTGCAAGAAAACTGGTCATCTTGCGAAGGCATGCCAACTGAAGAGTAAACCAATGTTCAATGCTAGAAGTAGAAATCGACAGACATAACATAGCATTGAAAAGAAGCAACAGGATGAGGACATTTTGGATATACACGTCATTAGGCACACAAGGGTATCAAACAACAATTCGTGAAGTATCGTCATTTAAGTAGATGTTGCAGGAACCAGGATACCGATGGAAATCGACACTGGTGCATCCGTGAGTGTAGTACTGGAATCATTATATCTCGACAAGTTGAGTGATTTTCGACTGAAGAAATCAAAGATAGAGCTGCGAGGCTACTAAGGAGAGCAATTTCCTGTTGTCGGAAGTATCACCATACCGGTGAAATATAAGGATCAGTTACAGAGCTTGCCTCTCATAGTAGTGGCAGGAGACAAGCCTGACTTGATAGATAGAAATTGGTTGGGATCACTGAAGCTGGATTAGCATGATATTTTTCGTGTGGAAATAAAATATGACATTGAGTACAGACGATCAGCTGATCACAGTAATGCTGATGCTATGTCCAGATTGTCATCCCCATCACAAGTTACACCCAATAGGGAAGAAGCGTTCTATTTTTCATACATTGATGAACTGCCAGTCACAGCTGAATTGATTGGTAGAGCAACCAAACGTGACCCATTTATGTCAAAGGTGTATGATTACATAGCAAATGGCTGGCCAAACCAGATAACAGAGGAAGATATTCATCCATACTTCGTTCGTAGGAATGAATTGTCAGTGGATAAAGATTGTATCATGTGGGGTGCAAGAGTGGTTATCTCAAATAAGCTCAGGTCCAAATTGTTAAGAGATCTTTAGGACCTGCACCTGGGAATGTGCTTGACCAAGAGTTTTGCACAGAGTTACTTATGGTGGCCAGGTTTAGATAAATATATGGGGCTAGATTTTCCACTTTTTTTGCATGCTTAACACCCACTTAATGTCCATTTTATCGCTGAAATGACGTATAACACCCATATATCGCCCATTTAGCCACAAAATGGAAACTGACGGGTATTTTTCGGAAACTTATCGCCGAGCGTTACTTTCCCCATGTGCGTAACACCGGGAAAAAAATAATACCGCCCACTCACTTTTTTGGGGCGGAATCATCAGAATGGGCAAAATCAACGCCCATAATATCGCCCAGCATTACTTTCCATACGGAATTAACGCCGAGATTCAATAATATTGTCCAACCACTTTTTTTTGTCGTGAAGATCATATTTTCTGAAACTAGCGACCATGAGATCGCCCAGCATCACTTTCACCACCTCGCACACATATCGCCCACAATATCGCTCGCCCAAAAAACTGCCCGGAAAAAGTGGAACTAACCGGAACTAATCACAGCGTTATGGACACCATGTTCTACATCACATGTCGCATTCTTTAAAAGGCTGCTGTGCTTCAACCTCGGGGGAGTTCGAATGTACTCTGGAGGTCATTGGTTGTGAATGTGGATGTGAACATCTGCACAAACATCTTGACCATACTGTGACCGATTGGAACTTAATAGGTGTCTTCGTCGGAACATTCATTGTTTGTGACCAATCGGCGAAAACAGAGAGCTATTGCAATGGGACCTATCCTTCCTCTCTTGATGACCAATTACATGCTGCAGACTCGAGATGGCCGAAGGGACGCTCCACAGAATTATGTGCTCGATGTAAGACATGCCAGACTTACACCCCCCGCAAGTACAGGGACAAGCAGTCTTACCTCGACTTGCCCAACACCACCTGCCTTCGGAGACTGCGCTTCCACAAAGAGGTTATCACTGAGGTATGCCAGCTCCTAAGGGAAGATCAGTACTGCACTGTCCATTGAGGTCAAAGACACCGCGGCACTGTCGTTCTTCACGTCGGGTTCTTTTCAGGCCTCAGCTGGTGACATTTGCGGTCTGTCTCAGCATGCCACACATTGCTGCATTAGACAGATCACTGAAGCCCTGTATGCAAGCAGGAGGGACTTGATCAGCTTCCCTATGACCAGGGAGGCACAGAATGAGAGGGCTCTAGGATTCTCCAGAATTGCAAAATTCCCCAAGGTGCAGGGAACAATAGACTGTACGCACATCACGATGCGGGCACCTGTTCAGGATGCAGAAGTTTTCAGGAACCGCAAGGGATTCCACTCCGTAAATGTACATCTCGTTGTCAACCACCAGCAAATTATACTGGCAGTGAATGCTAAATTTCCAGGCAGCATCCATGATGCTCACATCCTGCATGCGAGCACTGTATCTGACTTGTTTAACAATCAGCCACAAGGTCAATGCTGGATGCTTGGTCACAAAGGATATGGCCTCGCCACCTGGCTGGTGACCCACCTGCGTGACAGCCACACCGAAGCCGAGAGACGATACAACGAGAGCCACAGAGCCACTCACAATATCGTGGAAAAAACGATTGGAGTGCTTCAGCAGCGCTTCAGATGCCTGGACCACTCAGGAGGCGAGCTCCAATACCACCCTGAGCAGGTAGCGCACTTCGTGGTGGTGTGCTCCATGCTGCACAACTTGGCTATCAGGAGGGGACAAGAATTGCCTGATGAGTCTGACAGTCCACCTCACTAGAGAGGAAGAGGAGGACGAGGAGGCGGACGCTGACATCAGCCCAGACAATCAGGCTGATGCTGAAGCCATGCCCCCACCCACCTGTAGATCGCATGAAAGGGCCCATAGTGGCATCATAGCTGCAAGAGCCTTACGTCAGGAGTTCATCAATGAGCGCTTTGCCTGAAAGAATGTTGGTGTTATTTACAAGGCTGACACACTGCTGGGAGAGCAGGTCATACATCAATGTTGGGCATCACCTTGGTGACAGTTAAAGTTAAAGTTGATTGAATTTAAGTGTAATTATATCCTTTGATGTTAAGGAATCACCAGTGTGTAACGGTGCAGCTATCTGAGCCAATGCGCAAAAAGGTTTTGTTAAATAAAAAACATTTAAACTGAACAGTTGTCTGAAATCATCAGTATTTCTGTAAAAACCAACTCTCCTGACTGCAAGCCAAGGAACTCCTCAGGCGATGCTTCATTGGGGAGGGGGGGGGTGGTGGGGGGGTGAGGGGTTGACGGCC